>NW_028225123.1:0-205000 GCF_056783735.1 Eptatretus burgeri | reverse complement strand
CTCTCTCCCTCTCTCCCCCTTGCTCTCGCTCTCCCTCCCTCTCGCTCTCTCTCGCTCTCCCCCCTCTCTCTCTCCCTCTCTCTCCCTCTCTCTCCCTCTTTGTCTATGTCTCTCTCTCCCTCTTCCTCTCCTTCCCTCCCCCTCCCTCCCTCTTCCTCCCCTCTCTCTCTCTCACTCTCCCTCCCTCTCCTTCTCTCTCTCCAATGATGACACAGATTGATGGTTCAAAATTGTATTATTATGAGTTACTTGGTTAAACAACTTCAGTGTACAAACTGTGGACGAACATTCCTGGATTAATGTGTTGCAGAATTACCTGCCAGGTGACGACCAGGGTCCTGGATGCCTGGAAGGGTGAGGAGGGACACGGCGACTGCAAAGTGAGTTCCACAATCCAAACCCTGTGAGCCAATCCATCTTACATGTGAGAATTACATCTTCAAAGAATGTCCATTTGACTCGAGGATGAAAAGCAAACCCGCCAATGTGTCTGCTCAGAATGAGGTTCCGTTTACATTCGACATTTCATCATCCGAAACCGACATAAGGATTCCAAACTAGGGAAAAATTAAATCTAATGTCTCACCTGCTCGCCGTCACGAACGTTTGTACCATCCTCACGTCTCCAGGTGATTGTGGGTGTCGGTGCACCCTCAGCCTGACACAACAGTTGGACATTATCGTCTCCTTCCGATGCTAAACTGCTTTCCACAAACACCTCGGGAAGCACTGCATCAGGGAGAATGAAAAGGGTGGAATTAGAAATGCAAGCATGTCGGCTCAGGGGGGAGCCGCTGGCCAGGACACGCCGACGGTGACTCCTTCAGGTCCATTGGTGCTTGTGTTATACGAAGGTTGTCAAGTAAGCACCAGCGATGGGTTCCCACAAGTCCCACTAATGCCTGTGCTGCATCACGTGACCAGAACACACGAGTTGTGGCTCCTGCTGGCCAGTTGATGCTCCTTCTCAGGAAGCTTGTTCATGGTCTCCCAGGAAAATTAATCTTCTAAACCCAATTTTTCAGATATGTTCAACGTAAGGAGGAAAAGGCAGGTGAAAGCAAGACAGGTGTTCTAACTGGTTCAACGTAAAAAAAGGCAGGTGTTCAACGTAAGGAGGAAAAGGCAGGTGAAAGATGTGCACTTTGACTCTAAACCAACCAAATATGTGTAATATAACCTTGAACAGACACTGCCTGAGCGCCAACCACTTCCCTCCACCACCACTTCAACAAAATGTTACCTTTCAGCAGTTTGTGAAACGGGACATGAGGAGCAGCTCACCGACACATCGGCCATGTTGTTCGGAATACGAAGGTCATCAAAACACCAATGGAATGGTGCTTCTAATTCAGACCGGGTCACAGCATGCAAGGTTCGAGTACAGTGATTCACATCATTTACTATTCCGTGCAGACAATAACTGCGTCAAGCAGATGGCCACAGCAGGCAGAATGAAGAACTCGTCTTGCTCGTGAAGGCCAGTGTCGATCTGGGTCGGTGGATGGTGTCGATCTGGGTCGGTGGACTGTGTCGATCTGTGTCGGTGGACGGTGTCGATCTGTGTAGGTGGACAGTGTCGATCTGGGTCGGTGGACAGTGTCGATCTGGGTCGGTGGACGATGTCGATCTGTGTCGGTGGACGGTGTCGATCTGGGTCGGTGGATGGTGTCGATCTGTGTCGGTGGACGGCGTCGATCTGCGTCGGTGGACGGTGTCGATCTGGGTCGGTGGACGGTGTCGATCTGTGTCGGTGGATGGTGGTGATCTGTGTCGGTGGACAGTGTCGATCTGTGTCGGTGGACAGTGTCGATCTGTGTCGGTGGACGGTGTCGATCTATGTCGGTGGATGGTGGCGATCTGTGTCGGTGGATGGTGGTGATCTGGGTTGGTGGACAGTATTGACCTGGGTCGGTGGACGGTGTCGATCTGGGTCGGTGGACGGTGTCAATCTGGGTCGGTGGACAGTGTCGATCTGGGTCGGTGGACGGTGTCGATCTGGGTCGGTGGACGGTGTCGATCTGGGTCGGTGGACGGTGTCGATCTGGGTCGGTGGACGGTGTCGATGGACAGTGTCGATCTGGGTCGGTTGACGGTGTCAATCTGGGTCGGTGGACAGTGTCGATCTGGGTCGGTGGACGGTGTCGATCTGGGTCGGTGGACGGTGTCGATCTGGGTCGGTGGACAGTGTCGATCTGGGTCGGTGGACGGTGTCGATCTGGGTCGGTGGACAGGTAGAACGATGGATGGATTTAACAGGACGTTGATCGAGGTCTGCAAACCGCCGTGGGAAGCAAGAAGGATGAACGAGTGATCTTCATTCACTCAGACTCTTCGACCAAACAGACTCTTCAAACTTTTCAATCTTCGACCTCTCTCAGTTTTCCCCATTAATTTTGCTTTAATTAATTTTCTCTATCTGATTACCCCCTCCTTTTAATCTTACCACTCCTCCCTCTCCTTCTTTTCCTCCTATCTCTAGGATTGCTTTAGTATTCATCTTGCGTGCTTCTTTTGCTTGTTTCCCTACCATTCCCCATTTTCTCCCAACACCAGACCCTCTTCACTATTACCCCCTCCTTCTTCGCCTGTATGCAGCCCAAGGCTGCGGGGTAGCGTCATTGGCTGATGACGCAGCTGTACTACTCATGCAGTGCCCTCTGCTTGTTCGGACAGGAATTTGGAATTTGTTTATGCTGTTCACGAAAGTCGTTCGACGAGTGATTATCCAGGTTTAAAAAAAAAAAAAATTCACAACAATCGATGTAAAGACGTGTTCCCAAACCGTGATGTCATCCAAGCCTACCAGGAACGTGATGTTCTGCCAATGTAACGACGGCCTCCACAAATCCAAATCTGTTCCGAGCGCTGCACACGTAGAAGCCGAAGTCGTCTTGTGTGACGTCATGGATCATGAGTGTGGTGCCACCACGCTCCAATGAATGCTTGGCCGACGGCTCGAAGGGTGAACCATCGCCGATGTCCGCTCTGCCAGAAAACAGGAAAATCTTTGCGAGAACTTAGTTGGGATTAAGTGAGGAATGTTTAGTGAACTATTTATAACTCGTCACTTTAACCACATTCAGCAGCAAAATAACAAATGAGGAAAAACAAAGCAGAAAACAACTTTAGGGTATTCACAGAATACTTCACCCCATGCAGGTTTGAGGACTTGGTGCGAGCCAACTCTTCTGGCGGCAAGTTTGTAAATTCATCCATCGACTTCTTCGGTAAATGTGCACACATTATTCTTTAAAAACTCTGCTGCAGAGTACATTCATAAACCTTTACAAAGTTGCTTTTATTTTCGTGTGAGTGTTTATTATTTTACTTTTTTTCGTCCTCATCAGTGCCTTTCCACAACTTTATCCCGGAGGTCTTTTGACAGCTCCTTGGTTCTCATGGTTGAGTCTTTGCTGTGAAATGCACTACCCAGCAGAGGAAACCTGGAAGAACAGCTGATTTTATTCTGAAATAATCAGAATCAATACAATTTAACACAGGTGGAGGCCAATTAACGAGGTATGTGATTTTGAAGGTGATTGGTTCCACCTGAGCTATTTTACAATCGCTATTATAAAGGAGGGTTGACACTCATCCAACCAAGATGATCTACTTTTATATTTTTAATTAATTTTCTGAAATTTGCAGAATTTGTTTTTCACTTGGAATTTGTGGGTTACGATGTGTAAATACAGGTGGAAAAAGTCTGTTTTATTGGAATTTAATTCCAGGCGAAAAGGCGACTTATTGTGAGACGATAAGGCGACTAAACCGTCTCCCTCACCAGTTTTTTGGTGAGAAGGGTATTTGGATATGGACACCCAGCAGGATTAAAAACAAAACATATCAAAGGGCGGAGGAGCTCCTTGTGAGCCAACGGCCATCCATATCTAGTGCCCAACTGTGTCTGCGGACGTCCTCCTGCAGTTGGGTTACTTCTTATTAGGAGGTTGGTGGCAGGAATTGCACTCTGGGCCAACGGAAAACCCGTCATTCCAAAAAACATTCTCGAAGCATAAAAAAAATCTGAAAAGCCACTCCGTGGGAGTACCTCCAATGCAGCTTCCCTTCGCAGGGCAGCTCACCGGATGACGGGATTGGGGCAAAGCTTTCGGGACCTCCAATCTTTGATGATGGGAGGGAAACCACGGGGTAACATTCCCGGGTCAGATTGCGGGAGAGTGTGTCGGAGTGGTGCTGAAGTGTCGTCCACCAGACGGCGGTCTCCTTGGGTTAACCTGAGGCGGTCCCTTCGGGTGGGTGCCTGGAATGTCCTGTCCCAAAGAGAGGATGATCACCTGTCTCTCTTATCATCTGAGCTCAAGTGTTTGGACATCTGTATTGCAGCTCTCTCTGAGGTTCGGAGACCGGATTGCGGCGAAATCATGGTGGGTGGTCACACCGACTATTGGTCTGGTTACTCTGATGGTTACCATACCCAAGGAGTTGTTGTAGCCATGCCCAATAATCTGACTCCAATGATAATTGAGGTAACACCGGTCAACAAGCGTATTATGAGATTAAGGATTCGTCACTCCTTAGGTGTCATTTCCCTGGTCTCTGTTTATGCTCTGACTGAGGCGAGTGACCTCACCGTGAAGGATGCATTCTTCGCCACGCTCGAGTCTGTGGTTGATCAGTGCCCCAGACGAGATACACTTCTAGTCTTGGGGGATTTCAATGCATCGACTGGAAATGATAGGGATGGTTATGAGACATGTGTTGGTCTCCATGGGTCTGGAACTGTGAACCTGAATAGCACTAAGTTCCTTAACTTTTCAAGAAGTCATTGACTTTGGGTGGCTGGTTCATGGTTTCAGGACTTGGGATTCGTCATCACTGGACTTGGGATTCCAACGCTGGCGGTGTGGCAAAGGAGACTGACCATGTCCTCGTTGATTGTTGCTGGAGGATGATCCAGAACTGCAGGGTCTACCAGAGTGCCCAGTTCCTCAACACTGACCACCAGCTTGCAGTCGCAACTCTTAGTTTGCACCTTAAATCCAGCAGAATAGTACCATCCCAGCCGAGGCTGGATTTTGGCAAGCTCAAGGATGAGATGGTAGCTGAGGAGTTTGCGAACAAGCTGAGTGGAGATTTGGGGGGTCTGGGTGCTTTGGGAGGTCGTGAAGAGTTGTGGAGTTCCTACAAGACCACCGTCCTTGATGTTGCCGGTGGATGTCATGGAACTCACCGGAGGGCAAAGATTCTTGAACTGCTTCCAGAGGAATTCGTGCATTGCGTTCCTCCAAGCCTATCCCTCGGAGCACTGCAGTTGGAGCAAAGGGTGGTAGGCTCTTGACAGAGAAACCCGAAGTGGAGACCCGCTGGGCCAGTTACTTTGAGAGGTTGTTCCAGGCTGATCCACCAGCTGTCGAGTTGGACGTCAGGGACGTTACAATAACTGTTGCTGACCCTCCAACCAACTATGGTCCACCTTCCCTTGTGGAAAGACAGGCTGCGGTGAACCGGTTGAAATGGGGTAAAGCTCCAGGGATATGTGGCATCCATGCTGAACCTCTCAAGGCTGGTGGAATTGCTTCACTCGTGCCATTGCATGCAGTTCTGTGCTCTGCCTGGAACACAGGCATCATCCCAACTGACTGGAAGAGGGGCCTTATTGTCCCTCTCTGGAAAGGGAAGGGTGATCGCCAAGACTGCAACAACTACCGAGGGGTGAGGCTGCTCTCAGTGCCGGGCAAGGCCTTTGCTCGGATAATTATTGATAGGGTTCACCAGCATCTGCTTGAGCACCAGCATCCAGAGCAGTCAGGCTTTACACCAAAGAGGTCAACGATTGACCGTATCCTTGCTCTTCGGGTCCTCACCGGACGCAGACGAGAGTTTTGGCAGGAGCTGCTTGCAGCCTATGTTGATCTCTGTAAATTGTTTGATTCAGTGAATCAAGATGCCCTCGGGAGGAGTCTTGGTCTTCGTGGGGTGCCACCAAAACTGATCGATCTGATGTCTGAACTCTAATCTGGTACTGAGAGTGGTGTGATATGGTGATACCATCTCTGATTTATTTCCAGTTGTTACTGGAGATATTCTTTTGGGGGCCCTCGAGGTGCTGAATGAGGAGTCGGAGCCGCTGGGATTTCGGGTTTCCTCGGTCAAAACTAAGATCCAGGCTTTCAATGACATCTTGGATGCTGCTGTCCTGTCTGAACCTGTTTGTGGTGAGGATGTTGAGGTCGTGGAGAGATTAACTTACCTTGGCAGTGATATTCATGTCTCTGCTGGCTGTGAGTCAGAGGTCAATAGACGTCTGGGTCGGGCCTGGGGAGTCCTGGATTCACTGGATAATGGGGTGTGGCGCTGTCGGTACCTGTGTGGGAGGACGAAAGTCCGAGTCTTCAGGTCCTTGGTGCTTCCAGTCTTGCTCTATGGATGTGAGACTTGGACTCTGACCAAGGATCTGAGATGGAGACTTAATTCCTTTGGTTCCAGGTCTCTTCGGAGAATCCTTGGCTGTCGCTGGTCGGACTTTGTGTCCAACGAGCGGTTGCTGAGAGATACTCAAATGAGATTTGTTACCTGGATAGTCCGTGAGCGTCAGCTGCGGCTGTATGTGGCTCGTTTTCCTGACGCTGATCTTGCTCACCAGATTCTCTCAGCGTGGGAGTCTCCTGGGTGGAGGAGGCCAATGGGCCGACCACGTGCCTCGTGGTTGCAGCAGGTTGATCGGCATCTCAAGGAGATGAGGATGGGCCAGGCAACTGCCTGGGGGATGACCAGACGGAGGCCCCTGGAGTACAGGCGAAAAGTGGACGCAGCAACACACTGCTCTGGCGCATGCTACCACACCTGACCTGATCTGACCTGACCTAAAAGGCAACAAAAGGTGAAATTTTTAAGTTGGGT
Source organism: Eptatretus burgeri (assembly GCF_056783735.1). NCBI lineage: Eukaryota > Metazoa > Chordata > Myxini > Myxiniformes > Myxinidae > Eptatretus > Eptatretus burgeri. The sequence goes on along the minus strand of NW_028225123.1, from coordinate 198,133 downwards.
GTAGACGTTCATTCGACACTGTAACTGCAGGCCTATTTGCTTGCTTCCAATATAAAGGCCCAGTCACACCTTGACGTTTTAGCCAGCAATGGCAACGTATCAAAATGTATGAAAAACGCTGGCTTATGCTGAACTTTTGATCTTTTTTTTTAAAGATTCGGACGTATTCATAACGAGTTGGTCGTATGCATAACATATTAGGAACGGACACAGAACGTTTCGTTGTCTTCTAGATAACTTAGACCAACGAATGCTGAACCTGTTGTCGGCGTTCACAACCTATGCCCAACGATAGTCTAACTTATGCATAGCGCTCTGCACGTATCGCCGACGATCACGTGGTGTAGCTTATTAAAAGGCTGCCGCACAATGATTCAAATCATAACCGCCGGAGAAATGGAAGTGTCAACATCGCAGTCACACCTTGGCGATCTTGCCAGCGTTTGCCGACCTCTGAAAAATGCGTCTAAAACGCTGGCGCACGTCGAATACGGTATGGGTAAGTTTGGTATACGTGAATAGAACGCTAAAGTACGCTATCATACGTCGTAGTAAGTGGACTCCGTCTTGAAATTTTAAACGTGTTAAAAAATTTACGACGTACTTGCCGTCTGCCTCACACGTTCCGCATGCGATGGGAATAAGTTGTACGCACGATATGCGATCGTTGGCACACGTCGACAAAAGTGACTTGTAAGTTACTCATAAGTCGAAACACGTTGAGGTAATGGTCAGGTGAGCGTCAGTGTTCCAGAATCCCTGTTTTTTGGGGGGGGAGGGTTTTTTCTTCGGTATGACGGTGATTTTGACACTTCGATTTCTAGTGCGGTTCTCATATATATAATATAATTGATAGGCTGCCGCTCAACGATTTAAATCAGAACTGCACTAGAAATCGAAGTGTCAGCATCACCGTCATACCGAAGAAGGAAAAAACCCCCCCAAAAAACCAGGGAGTCTGGAACACTGACGCCAACCATTACCTTGACGTGTTTCGACTTATGAGTAAGTTACAAGTTACGTGTGTGGACGTGTGTCAACGATCGCGTAATGTGCCTGCAACACATTACTCATAGGTTAGAAATAAGTTTCGGGGACGCTAAACATTACCTCGACGTGTTTCGACTTTTTTTTTTTTGTATACCTTGTCGAGGCTCGTATGAGAGCTAACATACAACTTACAGCAAGGGGGCATGAGACAAGAGGGGTGGGAGTGGAAGGGACAAAACAGTGGGGAACAGACACATTAGGTGAACTGTGGAAGGGAGAGGGATGGGGATGGGACGGGGAACATGGCGAAGAGAAGATGGACATTACAGGGACTTTCAGGAAGGAAAGCAGGGGAATTGAAGGAAGTGGGCTTGGGTGGATTATCGGGGGTAGAAAAGATCGAGGATTTGGATAGGGGAAGATAAGAGGTGGTGGTGAACAGCTGTTTTGAAAGCCTGGAGGGAAGAATGGGAAAGAATAGAGTGAGGAAGTTTATTCCAAAGGCGGGAAAAAAAGAGGAATGAAAGAGTGAAGATGAGCATGATTCGTGATTTTGGAAGTTTTACCAGAAGGGGGTTGTTGGCGGACCTTGAGCGCCCTGTGGAAATGTGGTGGGGACAAATCGCAGAGAGAGCAGGGGGGCAAGGCTGGAGAGGAGTCGGTAGAAGACAGAAAGACCACCGACCAACCTGCGGTGATTGAGTGAGAGGCCCAAAGACTCAGCTTCATTGCGGGAGATGCCGATGATCTTAAATGCCCTGGTTTCGACAGCGTGAAGCCGAGAAAGGTGGGAGACAGGAGCACCAGCCCAGAGGGGAGAGCAGTACTCCATCAGGCTACGGACAAAAGCTTTGTAAGTGGTCAGGAGCTCAGGTGGGCCGAGGAAGGACTTTGCACGACGGAGGATTCCCAGTCGGAGACTGGCTTTTGACGCGAGGTTGGAAATGTGACTTTCCCAGGAAAGGTCATGGCAGATAGTGAGACCCAGAAGCTTGAAAGAAAAGACTTCTTCCAGAGGATTGTTGAGAAAGTGGATGGGGGGGGGGGGGTTTCTGAACGGTCCTTTTGAAGAGACATAGTGAGAGTGTGAGATTTGTCCAGATTGAAAGACATGTTCCACGTGTTGGACCAGTTTGTGATTTTATCCAGATCTGCAGTGAGCGAAGAAGCTGCTGCTTGCCGGTCTGAGGGATGACAGATGGTACGGCAGAGGGTGGAGTCGTCGGCAAAGAGAAATAGAGGATTTTCCAGAGTTGGAGAGATCATTGATGAAAACCAGAAAAAGAACAGGGCCCAGAACGCTACCTTGAGGAACCCCAGCCTGCATAGGAAGAGGGGATGAAAGAACTCCATTTAGGGCCACACGTTGACTGCGACAGGAGAGGAAGTCTGCGATCCATGAGTGGAGATGGCCTTGAATACCATGGGAAGAGAGTTTGGTGAGTAGCGCAGGGTGCCAGACTGTGTCAAAAGCACGTGATATGTCCAGGGATACGGCTTGGATTTCCTGTCTGGCATTGAGGACCTCCATCCATTGATGGGAGAGCAGAAGCAGCATATCCAGGGTAGAGTGACGTGGTCTGAAACTAAATTGATGATTGGAAATCAAGCCGTTGGAGAAGAGGAAGGATTTCATGTCTGAAGCCAGGATGGATTCCATAACCTTGCTGATGATTGGGAGAAGGCTGATTGGTCTGTAGTTACAGGGATCTGTTTTTGCTCCTTTTTTTATGCAGGGCAGTGATGTTAGCAGATTTCCAAGCAGATGGCAGATGACCTTGGGCAAATGAGAGGGTGAATAGAACAGAGAGAGGGTGAGCAAGAGCAGAAGAGCAGGCTTTGAGGACACGTGGGCTGATGCCGCCTGGACCGGTTGCAGAATCTGACTCGAGGTTTGAAAGCAAGCTCTTCACCTTGTCAGGAGAAAAGGACACAGAGTCCAGGGACAGTTGGGTGCGACTGGGTAAAGTGGTTAGAGAAAGTGATGGGTTTAGGACACAAGATTTAGCTGCAAACACCGGGTTTGGACATTCAGCTTTATCACGTGTGGTATCAGCAGTGCGGCCATTTGAGGTAAGGGAGGGATGGAGGGGGAACATACACCAGAAACAGATTTGATTAAACGCCACCAGGATTTTGAGGAGGGAGAGAGGTTTGAGAGTTCAGACTTGAGATGAGAAAGATGTTGTTTTCTGGCTCTCCTGAGGGTAGATACACACTTGTTCCGAGCTTTGTGGAAGGAACTGAGATTGCCCTCAGTTGGGTTTGCTTTCCATGAGGCAAAGGCAAATTGTTTCAGGACAACTGCCTCGCCACAAGCTTCAGTAAACCAAGGGCGGGAGGAAGGGTAGGACAACTGAACACGAGAGGGGATAAATCTGTGCATGAGGGAGAGCAAGTTTCTTTGAAAGAATTCCCAGGATGAGTTGATGTTTGAGAAAGTAGTGATAGGAGACCAGTCTGTAAGTTTGATGGCTGCTCGGAGACCCTGCCAGTCGGCTTGAGTGAAATTCCAGACTCGATGGCGGTGAGGTGGTTCTCTGATAAAAGCCAGAGAGATGTCCACTTTGACAAGGACGTGGTCAGAAGAACCGATTGGAGCGAAGGAAGAGCAGCAGATATTGTCAGGGAAATTTGTCAAAATCAGATCCGGAAGAGATGGAGTACCATTGGTTGAGATCCGGGTCGGGAAGATGACCGATTGAGTCAGTCCCAATGAGTCGCAGAAAGCTTTTTCTGAGGTGCCATGGCAGGTGAGAGAGGTACCCACACCTAGCCAACTGGCGTGATGACAATTGAAGTCACCACATAAGAGGAAGAGAGAGTTTGGATGAGAAGATAGAAGATGGTCCATGTTTTCGGATAGTGAGGTGGAGATGGAGTCATCACTGTTCGGTGGACGGTACAGTGCACATATAAACATGAGGTGGGAGTGGAGGGGAAGCCGAAGCCAGAGGTATTCCTGGGGGTGTGGGGGATTGAGAGCAGTGCATGGAGAGTGAGGAATAGAGTCTTTGATGAAGAGAGCAACACCTCCACCAGGACGAGGCTCAGGTCTGTCATAACGTAAGAGGGAGTAACCGGGGAGAGATACTTGGGAGTCAGACACGTCTTGGGAGAGGAAAGTTTCTGTTAGGCAGATTTTGTCTGGTTTGTCAGTGGCAACCTGCATGGAAAGATCTGAAAGGTTTGAGCGAAGGCCCCGGATATTTGAGGTCCACACTTTTAATGAAGAGGTAGGGGAGGAGGCTTTTGGTGCAGGGTAGGGGTAGGGGGAGTGTTGGGAGAGTTGTTGAAGGGGTGTGGGGGTTGCAGAAGAGCTCAGGGAGAGGGTCGGAGGACGAGAAAAGGCTCGGTGGTGATGGGTTGAGGTTCAGTGGGGAGTAATAAGTGAGGGGGCAGTATTTACAATATGGCCTCCAAAGCCATCCACCAACTGGGCATCCTCCATCATGCAAGGTCTTTCCTTGGCAAATCTGAAATATGACAACCTACAAGGCCTTCATTCGCAGCTTGATGTAGTACTGCTCTCTGCTTTGAGCTGGCTTCGTCATGCTGTTGAAAGCAAGGCCCTAAATAATTTGGGATCTACCGTGAAAACGCTGAGTGTCAGGGCCTGCTACTTTCACATCAGGTGGCCTCTCTGTATTCAACAGTCTCCTTTTTGGTCTTGCACCCTCTGCCCTCATTTGGCACTGCCACTCCCAGGTTTCTGCAGGGCACACGCAGTCTGCCAGTAACCATCTTCTTGCTAAATCTCCCAAATCCAGGCTCACTGCTCAACTCCTCTCATTTGTTCCTCTTTTCTCTCACCTGTGGAACCAACTTCCCATGTCTGTTCAGTCCCTTTCTTCCCTCCAGGACTTCAAGACATCTGTTCATCACTACTTCAGGTAATCTTCCATGCATGCTCATTATATATTATACCCCAAATTACCCCATTCCCAAGCACTCCCCTTTCCAGGTGATTGTGATTTTCCACCCTCTCCTTTACCTCTTTTTGTTTGGTCGTTGTCGGTTGGTTTGTTCCTCTTCTGTTTCAGCCACACCTTCACCTTCCTCTTCTTCCTGTGTTTCATTCAGATTGTCTGCAGATTGTTCACCACCATGTGCCCTTCTCCTTCCCCCCTTGATCTCACTCTCACTCTACCCTGCTGTTGGTGTTACCCCCTTTCCATTTTGTTCTATCCCATCCTTCTTAAGCTTCTTTCCATGAGCCTCGACCACGTACACAAAATAACCGACTTCCTGAAGCTTAAAATGCAAATCGTTCAAACTGCTGCCTTCAGCTGGACTTCAACCCACAACCTTTGAGATGCCCATCCAGTGTACCCACAAATAAACCACCACTGTCCCCACAAAACAACTTACCGGTACCACATGACAAGCGGATCAGGAAAACCATCAGCCACACAGGAAAGATTTGTGCTCTCACCAAGACTGGCCGTCACATTCACCAGGGGCCTCACAGCATGAATTGTGGGAAGTACTGCCAGGAAAAGAACTCCAGTTAATGTTAATATTATGAGTGAAAGTCAGTATGAACTTTCCAATATGGCACAGACAGGGATGGATGCAGAAAGAGGGAGAGGTGGGGTGGACAGAGATAGTGAGAGAGACAGGGGAGAGAGAGAGAGAGAGAGAGAGAGAGAGAGAGAGAGAGAGAGAGAGAGAGAGAGAGAGAGAGAGAGAGAGAGAGAGAGAGAGAGAGAGAGAGAGAGAGAGAGAGAGAGAGAGAGAGAGAGAGAGAGAGAGAGAGAGACTCCTCAATGATATAGTTGCGGTTCTCGGAACCGCATGCATACAACACATCGGTATCCCAAGACAGTTATTCCATTATTATACGTGTAGATAGTCCCTTTCCTTTTGTTTAGCATGACAACAAGGGAGTGTGTTGCGATGATATAATTGCTGGGGTTGCTTAAATTATTTTCTCCTTCATTTCGTCCCAACTCTTCTTTTCGTCTGATTATTCCTGAGGTCATAGGATCATATGGATCACCAGGATCATAGATAGCCTCAACCCCACTCCCTTCCTGATTCAAAACTTTCTCTTCATCGGGTTTTGTGTGTGTGTGTGTGTGTGTGTGTGTGTGTGTGTGCGTGCGTGCGTGCGTGCGTGCGTGCGTGCGTGCGTGCGTGCGTGCGTGCGTGCGTGTGTGTGTGTGTGTGTGTGTGTGTGTGTGTGTGTGTGTGTGCGCGCGCGCTGGTGCCTGTCTGCTTAAGTAAGACTGCAGAAGATCGTTATCATTATTATTGTTATTAATTTCGCGTTAAGTCTGCTCTGTGTCCCCTTTTGTAAGTTTCTTGTTTATTTGCTGCACCACACCTCGCTCCCCTATCTCTGCACAACACACCCCAATAAATCTTTATCGTACCACATACCATTCCTCACCCATTGTTAATAAATCATTATTAGGAATGTTCCCAGCTCGTCTTTGTGGTTTCTTTCATTGATCCAGTATGGTCCGAATCCTTGCTCAGCCGGGACTTTGTTCCCAACAATCCGTTCGTTTTAGCTGGTATGTCCTTGGCAGTGTCGCTCGGCTGCATCCGATCTGGAATAGTGATCCGATCCGGTAGAGTGATCCGGTTCGGACAAGGCGTACCGAGGGCGTGTTCCCCGGTTATTAAATCACGTGATTCATGAGGTAACCCGATTAACCCATAGATGGGAGGACCCTAGGTCACACAATTGAGTTATTGGAGTCCACGGTCGGTTAAGCGACCCGCCGCGTCACGGAATTATCCGTGTGCAACGGCCTACAATTCCGGGGAGTCTGGTGGGAACCGAGATAGTTTCCCCCACCCAGTGGTCTTCTCACCCTACCCCCCGGCCCGCAACAATATTAATATGGAGGAGTTCGTTTCATGATAAAGCTGTCGAAAGCATGCAAGGCCAACTCCATACATGGATAACTGACTTCCTCTACTCTCGAAGTCAACATGTGTCTCTCAAGGGAATCCTTTCATCTCCTTTCCCTGTCAGGCTGGAGAACCCCAAGGCAGTGTTCTGGGCCCTGTCTGATTCCTGATCTTCATCAATGATCTCTCTGACTTTCTAGACTACAGTATCCTCTTTATCTATTTGTTGATCACGCCACGCTCTACCGTGACATCTCTCATCCTTCAGACAAGAAAGCTGTAACCTCCTCCCTCTCTTCGGACCTTGAAAAAAAATCACAAGATGGTCAAACACTTGGAATATGTCTTTCAATCCTGACAAATCTCACACTCTGACTGTCCCTCTCCAAAAGGACCATCTGGCAAACCCTCTTCTCTACCTTCTTAACAATCCTCTTGAGGAAGTTCAGTCATTCCAATTCCAGGGTCTCATTGTCAGCCATGATCTTTCTTGGACAAACCACTTTTCAAAGTTGGCCTCAAAATCCAGCCAACGACTTCATCAAGCAAAGTCCTTCCTTGACACACCTGAACACTGATTCACACACAAGGTCTTCATCTTCAGCTTGATGGAATACTGCTCCTGGCTGGCGTCCCTGCCTCACACCTTGCAAAGCTTGACGCCGTGGAAACCAAGGCCTTCAAGATCATTGGAATCTCCCGCGATGAAGTCGAGTCGATGGGTCTGTCACTTCAGCATCACAGACAGGTCGGTTGTCTCTCTGTCTTCCACTGCCTCCTTTCTGGTATTTCACCCTCTGCTCCCTTCCGTGCTTTGCCCCCCCCCCAGGTTTCTGCTGGGCACACACGGTCCACCATCAACCGCCTTCTGATGAAACGACATAAATCCAGGATATCTGCTCGTTTCCACTCATTTGTTCCCACCTGTGGAATCAACTTTCACATCCTCTTCAACATCATTCTTCCCTCCAGATCTTCGAGAAAGGAATTCACCACCATCTCAGATCATCCCCCCTCAAAAACCATGGCTTCTCTCGCCATATTATCCCTGCCCCCTCACCCCTCTTCCCCCACACATACTCCCAAACCCACCTCCTTCCAAATTTCCAATTTTTCCTTCCTGAGAGTTTACTTCTGGAACAACCACAATACCACAGTCTTCCCCACACCAATTGATTGTCTAAGTCTCCCTCTATCTCGGCCTTTAACTCTGCTGTTGGGTGTTTCCCTCCTCTCTCCACTGTTCCTTTTGTTGTCTTGGATCCTGATCTGTTAAGTGTTCTCGCTCTTCCATGAGCCTCGACTCTGTACAAACCAGAACGGCACTTGGGTGGAGCGCGTACTCGTGCCAGACTGAACGTTTTGTATCCCACTGATAGGCCGGATCTGCATCCGGATCTGAACCAAAATCGAATCGACTTGTTCTTGTCACCTGCCCAACTCATCCACCAAGTTTTGTCCTAATCTGTCCGCAACCTTTTGAAATGTTGTTTTGATTTTTGAAAATCATGTGCCATGCTCTATTCGGAACGTCGGTGCTGCCCAAGCAGTTTCTTGGCTTGGGCTACAATCCTGGATTGGTCCCCACTCCAACACAGGAACTCAGGGCAGAAATTTGGAATTGGCTATGTTGCCGGCGATAGCACGCCGACTCTTCGCGAATAACTTTAACGTCCACCAACTAATGTCCGCAGATGGGACTCTCAGTTTAAGGTCCATCCGAGGGATGGTGGCATACACACATTAACGAATCATCCTGACTGTGTGACACTGGCATGACAGTTTAAATGTGGGTCAGGATTCGAACCCCAAATCAATGGCTTTGAGCCGAGTGTGCGTACCTCTCCGCTGTACCAACATCCCAGAATGAAGAGTCCACATGTTTAGTCGTTTCATCACCACCCATCTCTCTGGCATCAGTATGACCGAACTCCACCTCACCCTCACCCTCACAACCGCAGACACTCACCACTCCCTCACGAATGCCTGCACTACACTCAGCCAACCTTACCCACTGTCAATATCCTCTCAAAACTCCTCCTGCAGCACCCTCAGGTGCAGGGGTCCCAATCAAATTTGTTGAGATAAAAATTGGAAAAAATAGGAATTTTGGAGGCATTTTTAACATGAAAAAAATCAGGAAATAGGAGGAACGGCATGTATTTGTCAATTTATTTCCACATGAGATGATAAATACATTTTTAGCTCACCTGAACTTCAGTGAGGTGAGATGATGCGATCGCGCAGCGTCCGTAGGTAAGTGAGTGAATGAGTCCGTAAACGCTTTAGCCATTATCGATCGACTGAAATTTGTTCATGGAATTAAAAAAAAACAATCAGGGTCTAACTAAGGGGTCTGTGTTGGGTTTGAGTGACTGTTGCTCCTGATCCAGGTGAGTTTCAAGACACACGGTCCTCTTTTTAATGTCTTCCTCCTCTCCTACAGCCACCCTATCCATCCAATGTTTAATACATCGGAATGGTACACCAGACACACAGAGAGTTGTAACCTTGATAACGCCAAGTTGATAATTATCATCGAGATGACATTCACTCAGTCAGATTTGTTCTCCGCAGGAACGACAATTTCAGAAAACATGCCTTCAATTGTTTTTATTTTTGTTTTTGTTTTTTTGGCATGATTAAATCAACAAAGCAAACCCATAACATGATTCAAATCACTTGAATCAACATTTATACAATGTTGTTTGTCTCTGGAGGTGTCCAAGAGGTGTTTGTTTGTCTCCGGGCATGTCCGGGCGGTATTTGTCTCCGGGCGGTGTTTGTCTCTGGAAATGTCTGTGTGGTGTTTGTCTCTGGGTGGTATTTATAGCATGACCGTTACAAAATGGATTTCAGACATTATTTTGTTTCCATCTTCACTGTCATTCAATGGAGAATCATTTTGATGAGACGGTATGAAATCATAATTAACGCTCCATTCTCGCCGCCTTCCTTTAACTCCCGCCCCCACCTTGTCTCTCTCCCTCCCTCCTCGCTCCCCCAGACCCTCCTCACTCTCCCTCCCTCCTCACTCCCCACCCCTCCTCGGTCCTCTCTCCCCCTCCCTCCTCTCTTCCCCCTCCACCTCCTCACTCTCCCCCGTCTCTCTCTCCCACACCACTCTTTCTCTCCCTCCCCCTTTATGTTCCCGTCAGCGAAGTGACAGGTTGTATTTGCTCGTATATATATATACACACACACATATATATATATATATATATATATATATATATATATATATATATATATATACACACACATATATATATATATATATATATATATATATATATATATATATATATATTCTTTTCTTTCCTGGAATAGTGCAGGCCTCAACTGTTTGATGTGTGAGGTTGGAGTGTGTGAGCGAGGTGGCGTCGAGGTGTGTCGGGGTAAAACGTTGGTGCCAGGTGCGATACAAGTGAGACCTGAGAATTTCAGAAAGGTGAGATACTCACAGTGAAGTTCCACGTGAATCGAAGCTTCAGCAGTGGAGCCATTTGCTGTCTTCGCCACACACCTGTAGATGCCGGCATCTTTTAATTTTGCCTCGTGTATCACGAGCATCGGTTCTTTCTCCTGGGAAGAGGCCTCGACACGGTATTGCGATCCCAATGGTTTCCCACTTGGAGAAAACCACCAAACGTCAGCATCCTCGTCCGCTGGGAAAGGAAACAAAAGGGGGTTGGTGAGGTCTCGGATGGAGGGTTAGTTGGGTGAAAGGGGTGAAGAAAGACAATGTTACAATAACTAAATGGAGAAGGTACAAGGCTGCATGAAAAAAAAACAATTCAATAATTACTGTCGACTCGCAACAACAACCTGTCACTGAAGCCACGGGAATATTGAGGGTGGGAGGGGGAGAAAGAGGGAGGAGGAAACGAGAAGGGGTGGGGGAGTGAGGAGGGGGAGCATCGAGGCGTGAGGAAGAACGGAGCAAGGAAAGGGGGAAGAGTGAGGAAGGGGGGATGTAGAGAGAGCGACACCTCAACAAAGGTCGCTATACACTCTGAAGAAGGGGTGGGAGTGAGGAGGATAGGCAAGAGAGGAGGGGTGGAGGGGGAAGTTGGAAGGGGGGTTTAGGGGAAATAATCGTGAGGGGAGGGGTTCTGGAGTTGCGTTTCGTAGGGAGGCTTCGCTAAGACAGCTGAGGGGGAAAGGGGGGCAGGTGATCTCGACTTACGTTTTGGTTGTGGGACTTGTGTAAAAATGGGGAGGGGGAGGGTACTGCAGGATTAAACAAAATGGGGTACGTTAAAACACCATGTCAATACTGTTCCGAATTTGGAAACCGATCACACACAACATCCAGGTTCCTATAGCTCGGTTATATTGGTAAGTATGTGTTTTATAGATAGCTTCCTTCCCTTGTCTCGTGGGTGAATCAATGTAAATGCGCTGTGATTTATTTTAATAGTTCGGAGTTTTATCGGGATTCTGCAGAGAAGAACAACGACCCTCCCGCCCCGAGATTCCTGCAGCGTAAACAAGAATGACGGTTAGAAGGATGCTGCAGAAAAGAACGACAATCCCCCGCCCCGGAATTTTCCCAGCGTGCCAGGAAGGGGAGGGTTGAGTGCGCCGGAGCGCATAAAAGCGAGCCAGCAGCGGGCAGCGAGCAAGCAGTAAGCAGTGAGCAGCGAGCCAGCCAGCCAGCGAGGAGAAGCGAAAGGAGAGAGGAGCCAGCAAGAGACAAGCGAGAGAGAAGCCAGCCAGTGAGAAGCGAGGAAGGAGCGCTTATCGCGTTGGAGCGCTCGCGCTCATCTCTGGAGGGCTAGACTGGTCTTGCCACTGTCGTCTGGAACGTCTTCTTCCTCCTCCTCCTCCTCTTCCTCCTCCTGAGGATTGAGCTTGAAAGGGACCATCCGCCGCCGGAGCCGGAAGGGTCGCGTGTCGTCGCCGGAGAGAACGGAGTCGAGGTTTTGGTGGCCAGGACGGGCGCCGAACCGAGTCATCCTGAAGACCGCAAGAGGAGGACAGGTCCAAGGTAGACCCTAGCCTTTTGCTCCACTATCCTCTGAGCTGAAGTCCAAAATAAAGGCATCAGCCACCACTTCTTTTGGGTGTGTGTGTGTATGTGTCCATGGGCCCGTCCTCTAAGTAGTGAATTGTATATTATATTTTCGCCTGAATATTATTTGCCTTGCTTGATATTCGGTTTAACCCTGCCTCTTGCGTGCTCTCCTAATTCCCCCCATTATTGTTGAACAAATATCCCGATTGTTAAATGTATCAGCTCGTTTTGTGTTTCTTTCATTGGTTCGACATGACGCGTGATTGAGAATTAGTAAAAGCTGTTGCGGCCCTCAGGGGACATTTGGACCGACGGTTCTTGGGGATTAAACCGCTCAGAATCGCACACGGAACGAGCGCGCTAAGCGGCTCGTTTTCGTACGAGTTCCGTCGAGGGTGAATTTCCCCGATAGTTGGACCACGTGGGTATTTAGGTAAATTGAAATTGGCAATCGACCCTACCCCACGTGGTCTATCTATTGGCGAGCCTCGGTCCGATAGAGGACCCGTCGGCTCCGAACTTATCCGGGACGACGACCTATACATTCCGGGCGATCGGTCGGGCCAACTTGCAGCTCCATCTAGCGGTCGTGCTCACGGCCGATACCCGGCCCCGCAACAATACAACATGCGGAGACCTCCTGTAGATGTCCATGAGGGGTGGAGAGAGAGGGCGTTTGGGGGGAAGTAAGTATGGGAGAGGGGGAGGGACGACAGGGTGAGGGGAAGGGAGATAAAATGCACCCAAACAACAACATTTTCATTTTTAAGTGCTGGGTTATACATAAAACTAGGTGGGAGCATTTGAAACCCACACTAGACAACAGGCAAAGGCCTGAGCCTCGTCCTGGGGGAGGAGTTGCTCTCTTCATCAAAGACTCCATTCCTCACTCTCCATGCACTGCCCTCACTCCCCCAACACACCCAGGAATACCTCTGGCTACGGCTTCCTCTCAATTCCCACCTCATGTTGATATGTGTACTGTACCGTCCACCAAACAGTGATGACTCCATCTCCACCTCACTATTCGAAAACATGGACCAACTTGTATCCTTTCATCCGAACTCTCTCTTCCTCATATGTGGTGACTTCAATTGTCATCAGGCCAGTTGGCTCGGTGTGGGTACCTCTCTCACCTGTCATGGCACTTCAGCAAAAGCTTTCTGCGACTCATTGGGACTGACTCAATCGGTCAATTTTCCGACCCGGATCTCAACCAATGGTACTCTAGCTCTTCTGGATGTGATTTTGACAAATTTCCCTGAAAATATCTGCCGCTCTTCCTCCGCTCCTCCTCTGCTCCAAGCGGTTCTTCTGACCACATCCTTGTCAAAGTGGACATCTCTCTGGCTGTTATCAGAGAACCACCTCACCACCGTCGAGTCTGGCAATTCACTTAAGCTGACTGGCAGGGTCTCCAAGCAGCCATCAAACTCATAGACTGGTCTCCTATCGCTACTTTCTCCAACATCAACTCATCCTGGAAATTCTTTCAAAGAAACTTGCTCTCCCTCATGAACAGATTTATCCCATGTCGTCTTCAGTTGTCCTACCCTTCCTCCCGCCCATGGAACACTGAAGTTTGTGGTGAGGCAGTTGTCATGAAACAACTTGCCTTTGCCTCTCAGTTCCTTCCATAAAGCTCGGAACAAGTGTGTATCGACCCTCAGGAGAGCCAGAAAACATCATCTTTCGAAGCTCAATTCTGAACTTTCAAACCTCTCTCCCTCCTCCAAATCCTGGTGGCATCAAATCAAATCTGCTTCTGTTGTATGTTCCCCCTCCATCCCCTCCCTTAACTCAAATGTCCGCACTGCTGATACCGCACGTGAAAGGCTGAATGCCAAAACTCCATGTTTGCTTCTTCGTCTTGTGTCCGAAACCCATCGCTTTCTGGACCCACCTTACCCAGTCGCACCTTGCTGCTCCTGGACTCTGTGTCCTTTTCTCCTGACAAGGTGGCGAGTTTGTTGCCAAACCTCGACTCAGATTCTGCAACAGGTCCAGACGGCATCAGCCCACGTGTCCGACAAACCTGCTCTGCTGCTGTTGCTCACCCTGTCATTTGCTCAAGGTCATCTGCCATCTGCTTGGAAATCAGCAAACATTACCACCCTGCATAAAAAAGGTGCAAAAACAGATCCCTGCAACTCCAGACCAATCAGCCTTCTCCCAATCATCAGCAAGGTTATAGAATCCATCATCGCTTCAGACATTAAATCCTACCTCTTCTCCAATGGCTTAATTTCCGATCATCAATTTGGTTTCAGACCAGGTCACTCGACCCTGGCTATGCTGCTGCAGCTATCCCAACAATGGATGGAGGTCCTCAATGCCGGACATGAAATCAGAGCCATATCCCTGGACATATCGCGTGCTTTTGACACGGTCTGGCACCCTGCCCTGCTCACCAAACTCTCTTCCCATGGTATCCAAGGCCATCTCCACTCAAGGCTCGCAGACTTCCTCTCCTGTCGCAGCCAACGTGTGGCCCTCAATGGAGTTCTTTCATCCCCTCTTCCTGTCCAGGCTGGAGTTCCTCAGGGTGGCGTTCTGGCCCCTGTTCTTTTTCTGATTTTCATCAATGATCTATCCGACTCTCTTCGGCCATGGGCAGTTCCTATGAAAAGGCCCTAAAAACACTTTTCGTTCCGAGGAAGGGGTGCGAGGTGAACTTTGGGCTGCTTGTAGACACGTGTATGGTAAACATTAGGACAAAAGTTCTCCACGAGATTTTAGCCCAATAAGGCACAGTGAGCTGTCGAAGTTGGTCGCCAGGGTGCGAAAAGTGACATTTTGGCGGTTTTCCCCATTTTGCCGATCGTATATCTCGGCGAATATACATCTCCCAAGCCTCAACTCTACGGGGGCGTCAGACACAACAACATAGCTCACGAATCAGAAGTATCGACCATGTAAACACTTTATTGTCAAGATAATGAAAACTGCAACAAGGTGCATCATTCAGAAAAAAAGCGATTTTTGAGGAATTCCTTCATTTTTACGAGCCTGTATCTACCTCCAATACCGACCGAGATGTCTGAAATGACTGAAGACCACAGAACGTTCTACTATCTTCCTCTTTAGGAAATATCGTGGTCCTGGGGTGGCCAATGTGGAAAATATAAACAATGCAAATCGTTACTTTAGCCCGAGCGCGATCAAATCTTTTTATTATCACTAATTATCTCGATATTGAGAAGGCTTCATCTTCCACATCGACTGACCTAGAGATTTGAAACTGCGCGTACGGATACAACCACCTGCTTACTTAACATTCATGGATTATCGCCATCATACTCTGACAGTAATTAGGCACTTCGTCATTAAAAGACGGATAACATTCTCATCTTATACACTTTCTGTGCAAACAGAAATGGAAATGTGAACAGCGAAGCTGTTAACTAACCTACACCACATTCTGCTAAGGGAAGACTACACAGAATCATCTTCACAAAATTACTAATTCATTCTTAATTATCTTCCTATGACTGATTAAGCCATGTATCACAATCTGTCAATCTCACTGAAACACGAATGGAAATTCACACATCGGTGGGAAACTAAATCAAAAATTATCAATATCTCGCAATGGCAAGGTGGAAACTTATTGGTCCTCGGGATTTGTTTACTGAGCCTTAAGTGAATGGATGATGAACCTTATAAAATGAACCTTATTTGTCATAGAGACAATAGCTGCTACATCAAGGAAATGCGTTACTGAAATGCCATGCCACGACTAGATCATTACTGGAAGGACTAGGAAGATGGATGTCGACGAAAAGCTGTGGTTATGTGACATTAGTTATACTGAATCCGCGCATTAGTTATTTTCATCTAACCGTCATCAGCATCATCATCGGCGTCGTCGTCCTGTTCATTCGGTTGGTGTTTTCAAACTATTCTCACAATTCCGACACTTGCATATATCTGTGCAGGACAAGGTAGAGGAGTGACACGAACACTGTCCTGTTTTGCAGTTTGACATTTTACAGGCGCAGTTGACGACCTGCAATATTATTTCTGGGGCAGGGTCCTGTGTCATCCACAGAATTGACAATTCGTCCCCTGTCATTCGCCAGCCATGGCCAAATGGAGTAGGAGCATTGATCAAGGGGGATAGCGCCCGTCTATGTATGGTGGCTTGATCGTGAGCACGCAGAATATTGTTACGTTTGAGGGGGGGGTATGCATTCAAAGGGTAATTAGGATGTTTAATTAGGTATGCCATGCTGTTCGAGTTTACCAGGATCTCAATGTAATAAGTAGCAATTCACTGGTGATAAGTTGTCTAGTAAATGTTCATTTCTTCAAGGGGGAAATAATAATTGTCACGTAATTAGATAGGGACACGGGATAGGGTAAGTGTGTCTGCGTAAACCCCTTTTGGTATTCTCTGAAGACTGGCTGTGACGTCACAGGACAGTGCACCGGATGGCTCCGCCCCGTGATCACGATTGGCGGAAGGCGATGGCGGTGGGCCAATAAACGGCTCGATTGGGAGTGACGAGGACGAAGGTTCTGTTCGGGGTCGAAAAGGAAGAGGAAGAAGATTACAACCAGAACGATCATGTTTTTTTGGTGTGGAAGCTGTGGCGGCAGAGAGCGTCCTGGTTGCTGTGCTGAGTCGATCGTGCTCTTGATCGTGTCTGGGAGCCTTGCCGAGCCTCGTGCCTCGCTTTGGTTGGCTCTGGGGTTCTGCTGACTCGGAGTGCGGGGTCGGGCGGCGGGCGGACCTGCCTCCCTCTCCTGCTCGCGGCTTGGCGCCGGAGCTGGTTCCCTGGCGGCTGTGGGCAGACTTGGGCCAGGACCAGGAGGTCGACAGCACCGCGGTTTCTCCTGCCCCCCTGACGAGAGCAAGGCCGGCTCGTCCGACGCCGATCCAGGGACAGTTGCGTCCACACCACGGTCCAGCCTGACCACCAGAAATAGCTACGTTTTGTGTGTGTGTGTGTGTGTGTGTGTGTGTGTGTGTGTGTGTGTGTGTGTGTGTGTGTGTGTGTGTGTGTGTGTGTGTGTGTGTGTGTGTGTGTGTGTGTGTGTGTGCTTGGCGCCTTAGAGGGATTGAGAACTGTATATTCATTGGAATTGTCTGTGTTTTTCCCCACGCCCGATCCCACACCATCCCGTCGAATCGCCCCGGATCCCTCTTCTTGCCGAGTCTTGTTATTTCTGGTAATAGTAAAAACGAATAAACATCATCAACTCAGTGAAAAGTGACTCGTGCCACCTTCCTCGTCCCGTTTGCGGTTGAGCGATTAGAACCGCCATGTTTGGGTTATAAACAAATAAACTGCCTCCATCGTTTCGGCTCATTCTACGTTGGCGGGACTGTTCAAGTCCCTTGGACGTCACAATATGTTGGTGCAGGGCGTCATTTGTAGGTGGCATAGACTGTTCTCCTGGTGACGAAGCCAAACAAAATACTCTGTATCTTGTGTCATTCACATCCGCTGCCGACTCTTGACCGTAAATAGCACAAACGAACCTCACCAATGAAGTCACGGTTTCTGCTGCTATATCGAAATCGGACCCCAGCCTCGCACGAAAGTCTCGTTTTTGGAGATGGCTGAAAAGGTCTTCGTTTTTCCTTTACCATAAAAACAACTTGTCGAGTCGCATCCGGTCAGGATGTGAAATCCAACGAGAGCCTGAGACAATTCCTCCCCCAAGTTACTTCTGATGCATTCGATGTCGATCACACGGGCGCGAGTTTTCACGCCAGTTGAAAAAAAACAAATTCGCCTGTATTTGCGCACCGAGTGCAACAGCGATCACTGTGACGTCAGTATCGGGACTGTGAATGACGATATCACGGTCGCTGGAACCGGCGTGCTTTGCATGGAGCATGAGGCGGGTGTCCGCTTCCTCGTGATCGCACTGCAACTCATCCACTAACTGTACACATATCTCACCTGATGTCGCTTTCAGCACGTGACACTGGTCAGAATGTGTCACATAAATGCTGTAATCGTGCCCGAGGTTAGGCAGACTGGTTGACCGCCAAGTGGTGAAGAGAAAACCAATCAGTGCTTCTTTATTCTTACCACTGGCGAGAAACTTCTTCCACTGACTTGGGACTTTTTGATCGGGGCCGTACAACAATCTGGTTACACTTAAGTACCTTGGGTACTTCGTCGAGAATGCTCAGCATTTTTGATTGAGATGTCAGGGTATCGATCACACACATCTATCTATCCTAGAGCTGCCAAAACTCACCATTATTTTAATGAGGGCAGCTTGGATATTTTGAGCCAGGTTGAGAAATGTCTCCGGTAAACGGACAAGTCCCTGAATCACAGCCATGCCATCGACTATAACAGCAGGGTCGTGAGGCATTGAAAGAGCTAGGACATCGTCTACCCTACGCTCCATCAAATCCATCAACGCGGATTTATCGGTTTTTCCAAGACCACCATCCACACTGGGAAGGGGAAGCGAGACAGGACTTAGCGAATATGAAAGTCCCTCTCGCATGTCGAGTTGCCGCGTCTGACCAATGATCAGCAGTCGTCCGAACAAATTACGATCAGCTTTCAGGGTCATTTCTTCCTTAGATGTTACCCTCGAAGTACTTTTCACTTGTGCAGTGAAAGTTTTGAGCTTCTGAGCCTTGAGGATGGAGTAGAAATCGACAGTGTTCGTCAACAAGCGGGATTCCATAAAACCGCAGAGTAAATGTTCACCGGTTTCATAGGCATTGAGGAGATCATGCTTCACAGTGGGGCTTGCAATGATCCCAGAACTAATGCTTACCAAATCAGCTTTCGGATCGAAAGGATCCATCATTGAGGTGGTGGTAGACATGAGGTTCTGTATGTGTCTCTCATCCCTTATTCTACGAGCTGTATCCAAATCCTTCCGACGACGTGATTCAGAATGACTACCCGCTAGGTTCTGACATTGTCGGGTTATAGCCGCACGTTCATTCTGTGAAAGGATCCAGCGGTGAACGGCTGCTCCATCAAGGCTGAAGTTGGTGATTCCTGTTGATGTTTTCGAATCAGGGTTGACAGTCTGCTCGATAGCCTGGTCGCAAGCTATAGAGGCAAAAACCATGGTGGTCTTGTCGTTGGACTGTCCACTGAGCACGTTCACGAAGTTCGGCATAGCACTGAGGACGGGTCTCCGGAAGGCCAATCATTTCAACCCAATAAGCCGTCAAATATCGAGGAATAATGTACTCGATCGTACGAAAAAAAACCATGGCAACATAGATCTGGTTGCAGGGAGATGGAGCTCCCAGTTGGATTCCCGAGGGGCTCGAATGAAAAGGAGCAATAGAGTCACCATCTCCAAGTATGACGTCCAGAAATCGAAGGTGGGATGAAACTTCCTTTGCTCTTCAACAAACTTGTCGTACACAGACAGAATGGCAAATCAAAAAGATCAAATTTGATTTAGCTCATAACAAATAGCTCGGTAACGTACCTGCTATGGAGTGTTTCAGCTTTAACTAGTTTATCACGCTTTGGCCCGTGGACTCGGTTAAGATAACGTGACTCTTTCTTGCAAACGATGCAAATACGTGGGAGGATGTGGCCTTGTGAAGAGATTGGCAATGCCGATGTTGATCGCAGACTCTTCTTTGGTGATGACAGCACACCAGGCTTTTGAACAGAAGCATCCACTGCAGATACTTCAGTAGCTCCATCAAAAACATGCAAGCATCGTTTCTTACTCGCAAGCCGTCTCTTTTTATCGGTGAACCGTCTGTAGCATGTCGGATGGTAACCAGCACTCGGTGGAATATTGGTGAAGCCAATGCCAGCATGGCTGTGATAACGCGACCGGGCGATGTCACCCCTTTCCCCGGGTAAATGTAGCCATTTTCCCAAGCACTCGCGATATTTACCCCTTCTAACCTCAGGAAATGGACATACATTCTGTTCTTGTACTGATGACAGATGCAAAACGCACCATTAAAGCGACTTCTCCTGGGATTTTGCTCGGGACATCAATCCGGACAAATCTCACACTCTCACAATGTCTCTCCGAAAGGACCGTTGAGAACCCCCCCAACCCCCCCCCCATCCACTCTCTCAACAATCCTCTTGAAGAAGTCCTTTCATTCAAGCTTCTGGTATTCACGATCTGCCATGATCTTTCCTGGAAAAGCCATATTTCAAACCTGGCCTCCAAAGCCAGTCATCGACTGGGAATCCTCCGTCGTGCAAAGTCCTTCCTCGGCCCACCTGACAGCTCCTGACCATTTACAAAGCTTTCGTCCGCAGCCTGATGGAGTACTGCGCTCCCCTCTGGGCTGGTGCTCCTGCCTCCCACCTTTCTCGGCTTCACGCTGTGGAAACCAAGGCATTTCGGATCATTGGTATCTCCCGCAATGAGGCTGAGTCTTTGGGCCTCTCACTCTCTCACCGCAGGCAGGTCGGTGGTCTTTCTGTCTTCTACTGTCTCCTCTCCCGTCTCGCCCCCGCCCCCACCCCTGATCTCTGCGATTTGTCCCCACCACTGTCTCGTAAAACTACCAAAATCACAAATCACTGCTCACCTTCACTCTTTCATTCCTCTTTTTTCCCACCTTTGGAATAAACTCCCTCACTCTATTCAATCCCATTCTTCCCTCCAGGCCTTCAAAACAGCTGTTCACCACCTCTTGTCATCCCCCATTCAAATCCTCGATATTTTCTACCCCCGTTAATCCACCCCAAGCCCACCTCCTTCAAATTCCCTGCTTTCCTTCCTGAAAGTACCTGTGATGTCCATCCTCTATTCCCCATGTTCCTCACCCCATTCCTCTCCCTTCCACAGATCTCCTAATGTCTCTGTTCCCCACTGTTTTGTCCTTCCCACTCCTGCCCCTCTTGTCTCATGCCCCCCTTGCTGTGTGTTCTGTGTTAGCTCTCATAAGAGCCTCGACAAGGTATTCAAAAGAAAAAGAAAAAAGGCCTGCCTGCAAGCATGCATGCTCGCTCATGCAGCGACCTTTGCACTCATCCGGTTGGCTCACTCTGAATCTGATTTGTACAGGCTACACTCAGGGGAAGCCGTTTTAAATTCAAAATTAAGCTGTCAGTCCTCAACAGTTCCCTTAACATAGTGAGATGGGTGGAGGAGGGAGAGGGTGGGGTGGAAGAAAGAGGAAGGGGAGGGAGAGGGCAGGAGGTTGGAGAGAGAGGAAAGAGGGGGGGAGAGTAAAGGGGGGAGAGGAGAGGGTGGGAGAGGGAGAGGGGAGATAAAGGGAGAGGGATGAGAGTGGAGAAGAGTGGAGAGGGGAAGAGAGAGGGGAGGGAGAGGAAAGGGGAGAAGAGGAGGGCTCAGAGAAGGAGAGGGAGAGGGGTGGGTGAGAAAATCAGAGGGGTGGGAGATGGCGGAGAGGGGAGAGTTGAGGGGGAGAGGGAAGGGGATATGGGGGATTCCGGTAGACGTGAGGGCCAATTTAACATCCATCCGTGAGACAGCGCACACATTGATGAATAACCATGCCTGTGAAACACCAAAATGACTCCTTATAGCTGAGTTGGAATTCAAACCCAGGCTATACAGCTTAGAGCAAGCATGCGAAAGTTACCTTTGGGCTCACCTGCTGTGATGTGGCGATTCACTGCTTTGTAACAACTGAAAACATTTTTTTACTCATAATAATTATCTAATTTCTTTTGCCTTCCTTAACTCCAGAAATGTCACGGTATCGCCAAGAAAGCTTGTAGAGATCGAAGCTTGAAGAGATTGAAGCTTAAAGAGCACACGCCAAGTTGCTTCAGCACTCAAGCAAGCACTTCAACGAAACATTTGATAAGGAATGGCTGGCTTGGCAAGAGCTAGCTAGCTAGCTGCTTGAAAACTGAACACAACCCTGGACATCTCAACAGCAAACAGTAGATCGAAAACATCGACAAAAGGACATTTTTTAAAAATTAAAGACTTCAAATATGAATAAGCTAATTAAATAAGGCTGGCTAGCTTGGCAAGCGATTATCGATCGGTCATATAAACACCATGCACCCAGAGATACCTGTAATGTCAAGCAATGTCCGAGTTGAACAAATGAACACTTTCTTTTTTAGCAATCGAGATGCTGTTGAGATCAACTAAGAAGTTTAAATTTTGAAATTCTGCAAAGATCAAGACATTCCAGAGGTTATGGCATGTGCGGAAATGAAATAAAGCCACGAATGCCGGCGTATCCAGGCGTTTATAAGAATTGCAATGTCTCCAGCAATTCGTGGAAATGATATTCAGACATTCGATGATGTGAATGAGGAAAGTGAAAAAGAACTTTTTCATTAATAAACCGTTACGGCCTCTTCCAAGTGAAGGCATTGCTGAGCAGGCCCCCAAAAAATTGCAAATTAAGACCCCAGCGAGGGACAGCGAGATGACCAAGGATGAGCCTTAATAATGGATAATTAAATAAGGCCGTTCATTTATCTTTAAAGGGGGATGTTTAAATCCACCCAAACACACAAATTTCACTCATGCACGACCTTGGAGTTCCCTTATTATGCACGCAAAGTTTGGGGCCGCTCGGTTTCATAGTTTTGGAGTTATGGTGGACTGACGAACAGACGGACAGATTGACTCACGGACGGACTGGCTGAATGACAGACACACACTGACATTTATTAGTACAGATTATCAGCCCCCTTTGGACTTTGTCTGAAACGGGGACTTACGGATTTGGTCTCCATTTTCGTGTCCGTGCGTGCGTGTGTGCGTCCGCAGCCATACCTCAGAGATGTACACAGTAAACACCGATTTGATTCGTCCTTGGCACAAAGACGACGCATGATGGGATACATATGCACGTCGTTTCTTTTCGGCATTCCACCCAAGATGGCCGACTGGCGGCCATTTTAGTTGTCAAACAAAACCCGATCTTCAACACGTCCTCAACCGTGTCTCGGACAAGCATTCACCGACGTTGTTCAAACTTGGCACCCGGATAACGAACGATGGCTTGCATATGCACCTCGTTTATCTTCGAGAATAGATCCAAGATGGGCGACTGGGGGCCATTTTGTTACGGAAATGTGTCCCCAACCATTTCTCAGACATGCATGGTCCTTAGTTTGTTCAAACTTGGTCCAAGCATGGAACATGATGGCGTACACGTGGACCTCGCTTTATTTTGGATCTGATCAAAGATGGCTAACTGGTGGAAGGGCAGCCATTTTAGTTGTACATAAATATGGGCTATCCCTTTAACTCCACATAGCGAAATTACGACAACAGTGGGGGCAATGACATCTTATGTCTTTATTACTTGTTGAATTGGTTTTTTTCGTGCAGTCTTGGGCCTTCTCAGATCGCCAGAGCTTAATCGTCTTAGTTTTGTCATCCTGTCTCGGAGGGATTCCAAGGTGTAGTTTAGTGACAAAGAGGCAGAATGTTCAGTGAGAATCCGGTAATAAAGAGTCCACTGGGCACCTGCTGCACCTTCAGTGCAGTGAGAGAGGCTGCCTCGCCCGATTCGTATACCCAGATCACCCACACTTCCACCTCTGAGCAAACCTTTTACTTTTGAAGAATGCAGATTGGAACTTACTGACCTTGGCATAGGAAGATTTTCGTATCACCAACACCAATCTCTCCTCGAGATGGAGATACTTTCACCTGGAGCGTGAGGCCTGTGGAATGTCAGGAGCGACTGATTAGTGGGAGTAAAGATGTGAAGGAGAACGAAAATCGTGACACAATGGACAAAGGGGATTGAATGCGATGACTTGAGGGAACAACCTTCCAAGCTTTAGTCGTGAAATTGAGGAGTGTCCTTGAGATATAATTCATCATGAAGCTTGTAGTTACGGAACAAACCAAAACTACACTTGGTAGAGTGAATACCTCCTCCAGGATGAACAGTTTACGTGTTGTATTCCACTGATAGGTTGGATCTGAATCCGGACCTGAACCAAGATCGAATCGGTTGTTGTTGTTGTTACCGACCCAACTCATCCACCAAGTTTGGCCTGAATCCATCCATAACCTTGTGAGATGTTGTACAATGTATCATTTTAGCCCCGATCTCTCAATGGTGAAGAATCACTTGAAAAATTCTCATCTGCAGATCCTGATCTTCATCAAAATTGAATGGATTTGTCCTTGTCCCACACACACAACGTATCCACCAAGTTTGGTCAGAATCCATCCAGAACCTTGTGAGATTTTGTGCGATTATATATTGTTTTTGGCCCCGTCTCTCACTGGTGAAGAATCATATGAAAAATTCTCGGATCTGAATGCGAATTTGGATCTTCACCAAAATCTAATAAATTCGTCCTTGTGACACACCCAATCTGTCCTCCAAATTTCGTCTGAATCCGTCCCCAACTTTTTGAAATATCCTGCTCACAGACAGACAGACAGACAGACAGGAGTGAAAACTTCACCTCTGTCAACCTTAGGTGGTGATGGTAATAGTTAATGAAAGATTTCCTCCACCAAGTCTTTGTGAACTCGTACGTGAGTTGAGATGAAAGAGAGGGTGATCCACCTCACACACTCTCCAGATCACCCACTCTTCCATCTCACTCACCCCCCCGCCCACCAGACCACCCACTCGTCCATCTCACACACCCCCAATTCACCCACTCTTCATCTCACTCACCTCCCACGATCACCCACTCTTCGATCTCACCCCCCACCCGATCACCCACTCTTCAATCTCACCACCCCCAGATCACCCACTTTTCCATCTCACCACCCCCCCGATCACCCACTCTTCCATCTCACCCCCCTGCCCCAGATCACCTACTCTTTCATCTCACCACCTCCGCCCCCGATCACCCACTCTTCCATCTCACCCCCCCCAGATCACCCACTCTCCCCCACCCCGATCACACCCTCTTCCATCTCACCCCACCCCCCAGATCACCCACTCTTTCATCTCACTCACCCCCCCCACCCGATCACCCACTCTTCAATCTCACCACCCCCAGATCACTCACTTTTCCATCTCACCACCCCGCCCCAGATCACCTACTCTTTCATCTCACCACCTCCGCCCCCCGATCACCCACTCTTCCATCTCACCCCCCCAGATCACCCACTCTCCCCCCCCCCGATCACACCCTCTTCCATCTCACCCCACCCCCCCAGATCACCCACTCTTTCATCTCACTCACCCCCCCCCCCACCGCCCAGATCACCCACTCTTCCATCCCGTACATCTGTCTCTCCTCGATCTCATGTGTTCCTCGGATCACCCAAAGTACAAAGATTCAGTTCGCTCCATGTACACGAGGGTACACGTGGAATTGGGAGACAGGACGAGCTCATTTGACCCATGGAGCACGTGGTACCCGGGTGGTGAGTGCAGTGGACAGGCGGTGGGTGAGTGCAGTGGACAAGGCGGTGGGTGAGTTCAGTGGACAGGGGGTGGGTGAGTGCAGTGGACAGGGGGTGGGCATGAGTGCATTGGATAGGGGGTGGGTGAGTGCAGTGGACAGGGGGTGGGCATGAGTGCAGTGGACAGGGGGTGGGCATGAGTGCAGAGGACAGGGGGTGGGCATGAGTGCAGTGGACAGGGGGTGGGTGAGTGCAGTGGACAGGGGGTGGGGGGGTGTCCATATGCGGAAAAAGTACAATGGGGTGGGTAAGCACACTTCACCGAGGCGTTCTACACACACACACACATACACACACGTACACACACACACACGTGTGCACACACACACACACGTACACACGTACACAAACACATACACACGCGTACACACACACGGACACACACACGTACACACACACACACACGCGCGTACACAAACCCACACATACACACGTACGCGTACACACTCATACACACACGTACACACACATACACACACGTACACAAACCCACACATACGCGTACACACACTCATATACACACACACACGTACACAAACCCACACATACGCGGACACACACTCATACACACACACACACACACACAACCCCACACGTACGCGTACACACTCATACACACACACACACACGTACACACACGTACACACACACATACACACACGTACACACACGTACACAAACCCACACATACGCGTACACACTCATACACACACATGTACACACTCATACACACACACGTACACACTCATACACACACACGTACACACTCATACACACACGTACACACATACACACACTCATACACACACGTACACACACATACACACACGTACACACACGTACACACACGTACACAAACCCACACATACGCGTACACACTCATACACACACATGTACACACTCATACACACACACGTACACACTCATACACACACACGTACACACTCATACACACACGTACACACATACACACACTCATACACACACGTACACACACAAACGGACACACACACACTGACACACACACACACAAACACGGACACACACAAACACGGACACACACACACACATACACACGGACACACACACGTACATAACATGAAAAAGTACAATTTATTATTATTTTATATTATTAAATATAAAACACCACGTGACACGTGCCTTACCCACAGGTAACATCACAATCAGGACGATCAGATCCGACGCCGCCATGATTCAGGAAAACGCACAACAAACACAACGTGTAAAATACCATCAAGATTCAACCCCCGAGATTCAACTTGTACAAGGGGCGGAGCCTGTGCTCACACAGTTTTCTGCGCATGCGCACGGCCCTCCTCGATGGCGATGCAATCCGACGCCAAAAAAATGCCGAGGCGGTGTATAAGCACTACGAGAATGGAAGAGCATTCAGTTTACTAGCGGCAATACCAATCTTTGTCTGAGTACAAAATAAAAACGGTTTGTGTTTGTTCGAAATACATTAAAATTGAAAAAAAGAGAAAATAAACTCCATTCAGGCGGTGTATAGATCCCGACCGAGCTGCGCACTGAGGGAGCGAGGAGAGGCGGAGTGTTAATGGTCTATTCATCATAACCTTTTTCGATGCTGATTGAGGAACAACACACAACAAATTTAAAGGAAGATTCAACTATTTATTTTTGGGAATATATTGTCGAGGCTCATATAAGGACGAACGCACAGAACATATAACAAAGGCAGCCTGAGACAAGAGTGGTGGGAGAGGGAAGCGCAGAACAGCCGGGCACACATGAGGAGATCTGAGGAATGGCGACGGCGTTGACAACAAATGAGCGGACAGGAAGCTCGTCCGTGTCCATGGCGACGGCGGTGACAAGGAATAACAAGTAATGGCGGAAGAAGGTGATCAGGAGAAACGCCATGATAAAATCGCTCAGGATTTCTCCTTTGTCCGGGTGAGGAGAGATCGGGAATTCTTACCTCGAACCTTCTCCTCGTCTTACACACCCACAGAGTACAAAATGGCCAGAGAGGGGAGTAAATATACCGAGAGACAGAGAAGGGGAGTAAATATGCCGAGAGACGGAGAGTAAAATGATTTGTTGCTCACAACTGCACACCACCACCCTAGAGTACCTATATATAGAGAGTAGCGACATAGGAGGACCAGAATTTGATGGTCACGTGACACATGGGCGCCATTTTGTTTCACACTCGAGCGCCAAGCTCCGCATCGAATCCAGATCTTCACCGAGTGAGCTCGGAGAGACCGAGTTTGAAACTGAGTGAAACTTTATTAGTCAAAATGACGGGTTGTTGCGCCTTTGGGTGCAGCAACAAATCTGAGAAGGGGTACAGGATGTATAGGTTTCCAACAGATGCAAAAAGACGGAAGATATGGGAGCAAAAAGTGAGCAGAGTGGGATGGAAGCCGAGTTCTTCATCATGTTTGTGCGAGGTAAGAGAAGGGCTGTATCAGTCCCATGTATTAATATCAGCGTATGTATGAAGGAAGTGACTGTGTCTGCGCACCTTATTCATTGGAATGCCATTATTATTAATCATTATGACATTGTTATGAAAATCCAATTCTTTGTAATACATAAAAATAATTCAAAAAACATTCCTTCATATGTTGTGAAATTGTGTTTGAAGGTCATTCATCAATGTTGGCCGTGGGTCTCAAAAACTAATAGAGTCTAGATCTACTAGTAGTAGATCTAGAACTTTTGCAGCATTTTTATTTTTGGTTCAAACTCAAAGTTGGTCCAAAATGTCAAATTTGGCTTCAAATTTCCACTCATACTTTCATAGGCCCATTACTATCTTGGTGTATAGCGAAAATGGTGCATGCCGTGGCTCGACAAGTACCAATCTTAAGTTAGAATACAGTTATTTTTCTAATCTAGCAGCATAGTAGAGAGTAGCATACAATGATGAAGTAGCATACTCGATCTTAGAAATTAATTTTGAGAACTATTCTATTTTGTTATAATGATGTTTTCTACTTCTATAATTTATTATTAGGACTAAGAAATATTCAAGATTAGAAATATTGTATCTTTTCTTCTGCAGGTTCACTTTGATGAGTCCCAGTTTGAAAACAAGAGAGTAGATGGGAAGAAAAAACTGAAGTGGCAGGCAGTACCAACCATATTCTGTCATCGCAGTGTGCCAAAACCCAGGAGGCCTCTAAAACGCCTTTCCTGTACACCAAATACTGCTAGTGCTACCAAGAAATCATGCATTGCTTTAGACCATGCGTACTCTGTTAACCCAGCAGACAAAACAACATCAACTTCAAGTTCAGGTATGTAAACTGAAGTTATGAATCATTTTCTTTGAACTAAGTCTGTAGTTATTTAACCCTAAAAAGACTTTGGTGTTTTGGTAGTTAATAAAATTGTGTGTGGGGGGGGGGGGGGTGGGAGCTTAAAGCCTTCCCCCCTCGGCCGCGGATCGCGCAATCACCGCAAAAATTTGCTCAATGGTAGTGTGTGTTGTAATTTACAAGTTCGATATGCAGATTTTTCCAAAAATAGTCTTATATTCCATGGTACATTTTCACTGACACAACCCGTTTACCCACATTTTTTTTTATGTCAAAAGTTGGGGTGCGGTTTATACACAGGGGGCGGTTTACACACTGGGATTTACGGTATGTAGACTGATTCATCGTGTTACCATTGTGATTTAGAAAACGGATAATATGACTTGCATATGTTTTTCTCAAGATGAAGGGTACAAATTAGATATTTTGTTTTCTTTCCTTTGTCGTTTTTTTTTCAGTTGAAGACACTGCCACAGAAGACGAAAACAGTGGACCAACAACGAGTGTTCCACCAAGTACATCTAAACCCAGAATCAAAATGCAAAGGAAGATTAAGGCATTGAAGGCTCAACTTCGTCAGACAAAGAAACGGTATCGGGCGATTCAAAAAGCAAAACTCAAGCAAGAATCACGAACAGCAAGAATCTTCGGAAAAGACCAGCTACACGCTATGTCGAGACGTTCCATGAATGGGGTACAGTGGTCACCAACGACAGTGAGAAAGGCTTTACTGCTAAGATTTTCATGTGGATCTTCAGGCTATAAAGTGCTATTGAAGCAGGGTCACCCACTACCATCGGAACGTCCAGAGTGAAACAAAATGGCGCCTATAGCTGAGTTGTCGCTACTCTCTATATATAGGTACTCTACACCACACCCCCCACCCCCCCAATCCATGGCACAGCAATCGGAAATGACTGAGGAGATGAGGATGGAGACCAAGAAACTTGTGCATCACTGCCTGCGAGAAATATCCAACAAACAACGAGGTGGCACCTCACCCCCATCTTCTAATATTCATATGTACTAGTGCGTGCCCGTACGTGAAAAAAAATAACAATTGTGACGTCAATTGTGACGTCATAGCACCGTGTCCTGTCATTGGTTTGGCAAATAAATGGCCAAAACTTCGGAACCACTTGTCCGATTAATATCAAACCTTGAAAAGGCACATCCTCAGGTCCCCAGCAATATACCTGGCAAGTTTCAATTAGATCGGACCAGTGGTTGTCGAGAAACAGCGGTCATACACACACACACACACACACACACACACACACACACACACACACACACACACACACACACACACACACACACAGATTGCTGGAATTTAGATAGATATACAGTATATACATTATTTTAATGTCTGTCATAAACAGATTACCTGGGTACCTTGGTTACCCCTATCAAGAGATCAGTTGAGCACCTTCAATGTCGACTTCTTGTGATGTGAGTGAAACTACCGTTGATTCACCCGAGACCTTCGTGTTCCTGTCCCTCCCTTCCCCAGTTTGCTTCCCGATTCATGGAAGGAGGTGATGGACGAGAAGTTTGACTCACCCTGGCAGGTCGTTGTGGGTGAAAGCTTTTCTTTTGACATCTCCCATGATGTACAAAGACTTCTTCATGTTCTTCGGAGGAAGGGTCCCCATTCTCATGTGGAAATGTTTGTAGACCTCGTTCGTCATCTGCTGATCAATGATGCTCGATGGTTCATGGAGTTAAGTTCGAATTCCTCCGCTTTTCTAGTTAAACCTTCAATGAGTTACGAGGGTGATGGATTGGTTGGTGGAATCCATCAAGAAGTTGGTAAATCCCACGCATTCCAGCAATGATTCCCATCTCGTCGATAACACAGGAAGATGGAGAAAAAATGTTTTGGGATTTGTGGTTCAAACACGATGATTAGGGTTAATGTTGTAAAACTAATTGGTAACCTGAGACGAGAAGAGAAGAGATCCCAAGATGTTCTTTCAATGTTCTACTCTGTATTGGATTTTTGTGGGATAACGAGTGGGTATAAACCAGTACGATGCTGTGTCCATGCTCTCTCTACTCTGTATGGGATTTTTATGGGATAACGAGTGGGTACAAAGCAGTACGATGCTGTGTGCATACTCGCTCTCCTCTGTATGGGATTTTTATGGGATAACGAGTGGGTATAAACCAGTGTGATGCTGTGTCCATACTCGCTCTACCCTGTATGGGATTTTTATGGGATAACGAGTCGGTATAAACCAGTACGCTGCTGTGTCCATGCTCTCTCTACTCAATGGGATTTTTATGGGATAACGAGTGTGTATAAATCAGTATGATGCTGTGTCCATGCTCACCTGTCTGTGAATGGGATTTTTTGTGTGGGATCTGAGTGTCCTTCGCATCCCACACATTGTCTCCTGCTGAAAAGAAATACTCGACAGTTGAGAAGGAAGCTCCAGCCTGTGTCTGGATTGGAAAAGTGGAGTACATACCTCTGTGGACATCACTTCACCCTTCAAACTGACCACCAAGCACTGACCACATGTTGGCGACAAAAGACATTGGTCGTGCTGGACTGTGAATTGCCACATGGTCTGCTCGACTGCTTTGCTTCTCTGATGGTGTGACGTACACTGCATGGCCAAAGGTATGTGGACACCTGCTTGTCCAACATCACATTCGAAAATCATGGACATTAATATGGAGTTGGTCCCCCCTTTTGCTCCTATAACAGCGTCCACTCTTCTGGGAAGGCTTTCACTCGATGTTGGAACATTGCTGCGAGGATTTGCTTCCATCCAGCCACAAGAGCTGGAGTGAGGTCGGGCATTGATGTTGAGCGATTCGCTCTATTTGATGAAAAAGTAAATGGTTGGCAACCTATCCAGTTGGTATGGAGATCAGTGGGCATACCTTGTTTGGTTGGAAGACACCCCATTAAAATGGCGTCTCTGTTCAAGTTCTGACCAGGTGGAGATGAAAGTCGACCTCGTTGAGAAGGATGGTGTTCTACAAAGAAATGTTGAGGTTTCACAAAAGCACAAACTTCATGAAAGAGGGACCAGAGATCAACACGATTATCCTGAACAATAAAAACCAATCAAACCACAATACTAAGGCATTTCATTTTTGCATTCCACTGATAGGCTGGATCTGGATTCGGACCTGAACCAAAATTGAATCGGCTTGTTCTTGTCGCTTCCCCAACTCACCCACCAAGTTTTGTCATAACTCGTCCACAACTTTTTGAGATGCCATGCTCTACCGCTAATAATTTTCAGCCCGAAACTTTCAATGGTGAAGAATCACTTTTAAAAAAATTATCGGATCCGGATCTTCACAAAAATCGAATCAGTCCGTCCTTGTCTCACTCCAAACGTGTCCGCCAAGTTTCGTCCGAATCCGTCCGCAACTTTTTCAGACACAGTGTCCTGTTCACGGACGGACAAACAAACGGGTGAAAACTTCACCTGCGTCCACCTTCGGTGTCAGAGGTCATCACAATGGAAGTTTCCCAGTATTCCCCCTTTTTCCAGGAAATACAAAAATGTTCTGATTGTGGGAAACAAGTTCAGGACACGTGTCCACCCTTGTGGGTTTTCATCAAACGGTCTTGGTTGGCCACAAATTTGACCTCTGACCCTTGATATTCAGCGCCCGTTTGTCCCCGGTGATTTATTCAGCAACTACAGTAGTTTGAATCGGTGTTTAAGTATTAAAAATGTCAATGATGTAAAAAGAGATAAGAAAGCCATGAGGGGTCGAGGAAGACCCTTTCAGGTCTCAGCTTGTACATGATGTAAATATATCGGTTTTGAACAATGTTGAGTTTGGAGTTTCGGTTTTCAGGGATTTTACTCTTCCGTGGATCTTTTATTTCATCCTTTCGTTTCGAGTAAAATGTTCTAGTCGGTTTCACAAACCTGTTTTGCGAAAAAAGTTTTACTTCTTCTTCTTCTTCTTCTTTCTATTCTTCTTCTCCTTCTTCTTCTTCTTCTTCCTCTTCTTCTTCTTCTTCTCCTTCTTCTTCTTCTTCTTCTTCTTCTTCCTCTTCTTCTTCTTCTTCTTCCTCTTCTTCTTCTCCTTCTTCTTCTTCTTCTTCTTCTTCTTCCTCTTCTTCTTCTTCTTCTCCTTCTTCTTCTTCTTCTTCCTCTTCTTCTTCTTCTTCTCCTTCTTCTTCTTCTTCTTCTTCTTCTTCCTCTTCTTCTTCTTCTTCTTCCTCTTCTTCTTCTCCTTCTTCTTCTTCTTCTTCTTCTTCTTCCTCTTCTTCTTCTTCTTCTCCTTCTTCTTCTTCTTCTTTCTCTTCTTTTTCTTCTTCTCCTTCTTCTTCTTCTTCTTCTTCTTCTTCCTCTTCTTCTTCTTCTTCTCCTTCTTCTTCTTCTTCTTCTTCTTCTTCTTCTTCTTCTTCTTCTTCTTCTTCTTCTTCTTCTTCTTCTTCTTCATATTTTCGACGAAGATTCTTCTTCTCTTGCTCTGTCGGCGTCGCCGCGTGACGTCACTGAATTGTGGACCAATGAAAACGTTTTGAAGAAGAAGAATCCTCACCCTCCAAAGGAAGCCATCATGGTGGGTTGGGACGATGGAAGGCCTCTCAGTTTACTCGGTTTGGGGTGTTCGTTGTTTTGTCCATTTACATTCCCAATGTCGGGGTTTGATAAATCTCTTCATTACATTTGTTTTCTCTGTGCTGTTTGTGACGGGGAGACGGCTCGGAATTAATAATTACCGGTAATTACAGTCTCTTCAGTTCATTCTGATGAGTTTGTGTGTGGAGGGTGTTATGCGTCTGTGGGTGATGGTGTTTGTATCGAGGTGGTGTGTGGAGGGTAGTGATGTGTGGGTGGTGGTGGTGTGTGGAGGGTAATGATGTGTGGATGGTGGTGGGGTGTGGATGGTGGTGGTGTGTGGAGGGTGATGGTGTGTGGATGGTAGTGATGTGTGGGTGGTGGTGGTGGTGTGTGGAGGGTAATGATGTGTGGGTGGTGGTGGTGGTGTGTGGAGGGTAGTGATGTGTGGATGGTGGTGGTGTGTGGAGGGTAGTGATGTGTGGATGGCAGTGATGTGTGGGTGTTGGTGGTGGTGTGTGGAGGGTAGTGATGTGTGGGTGGTGGTGGTGTGTGGATGGTAGTGATGTGTGGATGGTAGTGATGTGTGGGTGGTGGTGGTGGTGTGTGGAGGGTAGTGATGTGTGGATGGTGGTGGTGTGTGGAGGGTTGTGATGTGTGGGTGGTGTTGGTGTGTGGAGGGTAGTGATGTGTGGGTGGTGGTGGTGTGTGGAGGGTAGTGATATGTGGATGGTGGTGGTGTGTGGAGGGTCGTTATGTGTGGGTGATGGTGTGTGGATGGTGGTGGTGTGTGGAGGGTAGTGATGTGTGGGTGGTGGTGTGTGGGGGTAGTGATGTGTGGGTGGTGGTGTGTGGATGCTAGTTTGTAGGTTGTGGGTAGGATGATGGTGTGTGGTTGGCAGCTATGTGGTAGGTACACCTGGTAGTTGTATGTGGATAGACACCTTTTTAACTCACCTGGAACGTAGTTCCGGGGAGCTCACGGGATTGCGCGCCGTCCGTCCGTCCGTCTCTCCGTCCACAAATACTTGCAACTTCTTCACTACACACACGATTTTGATGAAACTTGACCACAACCTTCATCACCGGTGATGTACCAAAGTTGTTTACGGCATTAAAAAATTGGGGGTGTGGGGGGGTCTATGGACGAAGTTTATGGAGGTGTGGGAGTGGGGGAGGGGGGGTTCCCAGCCGTACAGAGTATGGTCCCAATTGAATGATGTAATAGTTTCAATACAATGATGTAATAGCTCAGCCACATGGTACAAAAAGGGAAAAGGTATACATTTAGAACACCTTGGACAAAGCATCGTACAGGGAATATGTGGATTGGGAATTGTGGTTAAACCACGAGACTCACCATGGTGTGTGTGTGTGTCCCACAGCGCGAGTGTATCTCCATCCATATAGGCCAGGCGGGCGTACAGATCGGCAATTCGTGCTGGGAGCTCTATTGTCTGGAGCATGGGATCCAGCCTGATGGACAAATGCCCAGTGACAAGACCATGGGGGATGACAACAACTCTTTCCACACCTTCTTTAACGAGACCGGTGCTGGGAAACGCGTTCCTCGTGCCATCTTTGTCGATCTGGAACCGACCGTGATTGGTGAGCAACCTGTCGTTAAGTTTCTTCTTCGTCTTCCTCCTTATCTTTCCCTTTTATTCCTCTTTCTTAACTTCCGGCTTGTGAGGTAATTTACCTTCATCCTGATGTCGAGGTTGTACCGGTTTATAGACGAAGTCCGCACCGGCACTTATCGACAACTCTTCCACCCCGATCAACTCATTTCGGGTAAAGAGGATGCAGCCAACAACTACGCACGGGGCCACTACACCATTGGAAAGGACATCGTGGACCTGGTTGAAGACCGCATCCGCAAGCAGGTACACTGGCAAAAGAAGTATTTTATTTATTTAATCTGGGCTTGGAAGAACGTTGTGGCCTCCTGTTGGTCCAACGGTGATGTTGAAGTCCAGAGAAGAACCTTCCACATCCACAAACATCACTGCTCTACCAAGGGGATGTCACAAAGTTCTGAAGCACCTCGTGTAGGTCCTATCGTTGTCACTGAATAACTCCTCTCAGTACCAATGGCTGTCACCAATAACCTGCTCTTTACTCAACCTCCCTAGGCAGACCAGTGCACGGGCCTGCAGGGCTTTCTGATCTTCCACTCCTTCGGGGGTGGCACGGGTTCCGGCTTTGCCGCCCTGCTTATGGAGTGCCTTTCCGTCTTCTACGGAAAGAAGTCCAAGCTGGAGTTCGCCGTGTACCCGGCACCTCAAGTGTCTACCGCAGTGGTCGAGCCGTACAACTCTATTCTGACGACCCACGCCACTCTGGATCACTCTGATTGTGCCTTCTTGGTGGATAACGAGGCCATCTATGACATATGTCATCGCAACTTGAACATTCGACGTCCGAGCTACACAAACCTGAACCACCTTGTCGCGCAGGTTGTCTCGTCCATCACCGCCTCGTTACGCTTTGACGGCGCACTCAATGTCGACTTGATCGAGTTCCAGACGAACCTGGTACCCTACCCACGAATCCACTTCCCATTGGTCACTTACGCACCCATAATCTCTACGGGGAAAGCCTTCCACGAGCAGCTGTCGGTGTCTGAGATCACCAACGCGTGCTTTGAGCCCGCCAATCAGATGGTGAAGTGTGACCCTCGTCACGGCAAGTACATGGCATGCTGCATGCTGTACCGCGGAGATGTCGTGCCCAAAGATGTGAACGCCGCCATCGCTACCATCAAAACGAACCGCTCCATCCATTTTGTGGATTGGTGTCCCACTGGCTTCAAGGTACGTCTGGACCCAGGTTCACCAACAGGGTACAGTTCGAAAATGGTGGTCATGTAATTGCACTCACTTACTAGCCATTGTTTCTCCTCTTCCCAGGTCGGCATAAACTACCAGCCTCCTACCGTCCTACCCAGAGGTGATCTCGCCAAGATCCAGCGGGCCGTGTGCTTGTTGAGCAACACGACGGCCATTGCGGAGGCCTGGGCACGGCTTGATCACAAGTTCGACCTGATGTACGCCAAACGTGCTTTTATGCACTGGTATGTTGGGGAAGGAATGGAGGAGGGAGAGTTTGCGGATGCACGGGAGGACCTCGCCGCACTGGAGAAGGACTATGAGGACGTTGGAGCCGACTTTGTTGAGGGAGAGGACGTCGAGGAGTACTAGATGGTTAGGTCACTCTCTTTTTTATCCCGTTGTTATCTGCTGATTGCTTGGATTGCTGATTGGTTGGAAGGAGCCAACTAAAGATTGCTGGGTTTTAATAACCCTCATTTTCCCTCATGTTTCCTTCATTCGTTCCTGTACCGACCTTCGTTCATCATTAAACTTCGCCGAAAACCTTTGATTGGATTCTTACCTCATATTTCACCCATTGTACGTAGTTGGGTGAAAGGTAATTTGATTTATATTGTTACAGCCATGGGGTTGTCCCGGAATCAACAGCGGGTTGCGTCAACAATGGTCGCAATTGCCGGCTGAGTCACTAACCCCGAGCTGGATCACGTGTCCACTGCCACAATACCAAGCTGATGGGAAGGCCGAGTCAGCTGATATGTTGCGATGATTCGGTACCGCACGCATGGTCTTTAATGAATGGCCGAGCGTAGCCGGGAAGCACACGGCACGGTCTCTTGATGCAGCTTTGGTCGCCGTTCCCAATCAGCCCCCTTAAAATAAACAGACTTGCTCAATTGCAATGCCGATCACGACTGCTCACTTCGCCCCAATACCAGGTGTATTTAATTATAAGGAGTGGGTGCCCGTACGTGCGTGGCTGTATGTGCAAAAATAAAAAAAAACTTTCAAACCGCGTGCCAGAAACAACAACCACACAGGCCATTCCTTCGCTCTCGCGTGACAATACGTGTGTGGCCATACGTGCAAAAAACTTTCAAACCGCGTGCTAGAAACAACAAACACACAGGCCGTTCCTTCGCTCTCGCGTGACAATACGTGTGTGGCCGTACGTGCAAAAAACTTTCAAACCGCGTGCTAGAAACAACAAACACACAGGCCGTTTCTTCGCTCTCGCGTGACAATACGTGTGTGGCCATACGTGCAAAAAACTTTCAAACCGCGTGCTAGAAACAACAAACACACAGGCCGTTCCTTCGCTCTCGCGTGACAATACGTGTGTGGCCATACGTGCAAAAAACTTTCAAACCGCGTGCTAGAAACAACAAACACACAGGCCGTTCCTTCGCTCTCGCGTGCTTGTACGTGCGTGGCCGTACGTACAAAAAAAAACTTTCAAACAACCACACATCCCGTTCCTTTGCTCTCGTAAATGACGACTGGATTGGGGCATTGTGTTTATCTATAAATGCGCATAAGAAATCGAGAAATTATTATGATACAGTCAGTCATCACTATCCAGAAGTCCGTACATTGTAACCCGTAATGGGGAACGCGCTCTAACTTGGCCATAACTTGGGAACCACTTGTCCGATTAATTTCAAACCTTCTGAAAGGCAAACAAACAGAGATTGCTGGAATTATAGATAGATAGAAGAGATATACTTTGGGTGCAAAATGCCAAGCAACGTGTCCTATCATTGATAACTGAGGATCTCTTCCCCAACAGCCACGCCTACGCAGCAACTTCTCCTGTCATTGGTAACTAAGGCGCCCTTTCCCCATCGGCCACGCCTACGCAGCAACGTGTCCTGTCATTGGTTTGGCAAATAAATGGCCAAAACTTCGGAACCACTTGTCCGATTAATATCAAACCTTGAAAAGGCACATACTCAGGTCCCCAGCAATATACCTGGCAAGTTTCAATTAGATCGGACCAGTGGTTGTCGAGAAACAGCGGTGGCAGACACACACACACACACACACACATACAGACAGACACACATACACAGAGATTGCTGGAATTATAGATAGACTAGTGCGTGCCCGTACGTGCGTGCCTGTACGTGCAAAAAAAAAAAAACATTGATTGTGACGTCAATAGTGATGTCATAGCACCGTGTCTCGTCATTGGTTGGCAAATAAATGGCCGTAACTTGGGAACCGCTTGTCCGATTAATATCAAACCTTGAAAAGGCACATCTTCGGGTCCCCAGCAATATTCCCGGCAAGTTTCCATCAGATCTGACCAGTGGTTGTCGAAAAACGGCGGTCGCAGACAAACACACATACAGACAGATAGACAGACACACACACAGAGATTGCTGGAATTATAGATAGATGGGTATACCCAGAGAGTTGCATATATATTACTTGAAATACATTACAATTGCCTACCCAAATGACCTTGACCATGACCTTTATACCCTGATCATGACCTCCAATAAAAAAGAATGTCACCATTGAATTCCACACCCACAAAAACCCATATAAAGTGGTACTACATGATATAGTTCAATTATTTTGGCTAATTGACCGTTTGAGGCCATTTATGACCCTGTGGTGACCTTGGACCGATGACCTTGACCTCATATCACCTCATAACCACCATAATTGAACTCAGAGCCCCCATAAACCCTATCCGAGACACCAAAATTATGAGGCTGGGATGTCTAGGAGCGAAGATATAGGCCAAGCAATATTTGGGGGGGTCACCCCCCGAAATGGCCGCCCCAAATACCCTAAAAGTTCACGAAAAAGTTCAACCCCGAATTTTTCTGTTAATTTACCCCCTACTAGTGTGGGCCCGTAGGTGCGTGCCTGTAGGTGCGTGCCCGTAGGTGTGTGCCAGTATGTGCAGCTTCGTTCCTTCGCTCTCGTAAACGATGACTGGATTGGGGCATTCTTTCAATTAGATCGGACCAACCGTATCATAAATGGCCATAACTTGGGAAACACCTGGGAAACATACTCAGGTCCCCAGCGTCAATTGTGACGTCATATCAAACGAAGAAGAAGAAGAATTGTGACGCCCCCTCTCTCTCTCGCCCCCCTCTCTTTCCCCCCTCTCTTGCACACCCCTCTCTCCCCCCTAGTCTCGACCCTCCTCTCTCCCCACTCCTCTCTTGCCCCCACTCTCACCCCCCTCTCCCATCCCCCTCTCTCGCCCCTCCTCTCCCCCCTCTCTTGAATTGTGACGCCCCTCTCTCTCTCTTATTTATTTATTTTTTATTATTTCTTTTGCACGATTGAAACTTGCCAGGAATATTGCTGGGGACCCGCGGATGTGCCTTTTCAAGGTTTGATATTAATCGGATAAGCAGTTCCCAAGTAACGGCCATCTGTCGACCAGTGACAAGACACGGTGATATGACGTCACGAATGACGTCACAATTAATGTTTATTTATTTATTTATATTATTTTTATTTTTTTTCACGATTGACGGTCCGATCTGATTGAAACTTGCCAGCAATATTGCTGGGGACCCGCGGATGTGCCTTTTCGAGGTTTGATATTAATCGGACGAGCGGTTCCCAAGTTACGGCCATTTATCTGTCGACCAATATCTGCGAGAGAGCGGGACGGGAGAGGGGGGGATGAGAGTAGGGGCGAGAGAGGGGGTAGAGAGAGGGGGGCGAGAGAGAGGGGGCGAGAGAGGGGGGGATGAGAGTGGGGGGCGAGAGAGAGGGGGCGAGAGAGGGCTGCACATACTGGCACTCACCTACGGGCACTCACCTATGGGCACGCACCTACGGGCCCGCACCTACGGGCCCGCACTAGTAATAATAATAATAATAATAATAGCACAATAATTGGCAGTAATAAAAAGAATAACGTGATACAATGACCAATGTCTGTCAACCAATAACAACCTATACATTCTGTCAACCAATAATGACCAATAACGTCTGTCAACCAATGACAGGACACGGTGCTATGACGTCACGAATGACTTCACAATTAATGTTTTTTTTTACACGATTGACGTCACAATTCTTCTTCTTCGTTTGGTATGATGTCAAAATCGACGTTGGGGACCTGAGTATGTGCATTTTTAAGGTTTGATGTCGTTCTTCATCCGTTTCGGCTGTTTCCCAAGTG
Source organism: Eptatretus burgeri (assembly GCF_056783735.1). NCBI lineage: Eukaryota > Metazoa > Chordata > Myxini > Myxiniformes > Myxinidae > Eptatretus > Eptatretus burgeri. Next base: position 158,096 of record NW_028225123.1, on the reverse strand, counting down.
TTTCCCAAGGTTTGAAAGCTGTTTTTTTTTCCCAAGGTTTGAATTAATTGTTCAGATTATTAATTAATCCAAAGGTTTGAATTTTCCCAAGGGAAACAGCTGTTTCCCAAGGGTTTGAAAGCTGTTTTTTTCCCAAGGTTTGAATTAATTGTTGTGCTTTGTAGACATTTGTGAATACATTTACAGAGAGAGGGGCGAGAGAGGAGGGGGGAGAGAGAAGGGGGAAAGAGGGGGGGAGAGAGGAGGGGAGAGGGGGAGAGAGGGGGAAAGAGATGAGGACGAGAGAGGGGGCAAGAGAGGGGGCGAGAGAGGGGGGAGAGAGGGGTGTGAGAGAGAGAGAAGGCGTCACAATTCAAGAGAGGGGGAGAGAGGAGGATGGCGAGAGAGGGGGGGTGAGAGTGGGGTGGGGGTGAGAGTGGGGGCGAGAGTGAGGGGCGAGCGAGAGGGGCGAGAGAGGAAGGGGGAGAGAGGAGGGGCGAGACTTGGGGGGAGAGAGGGGGAGGCGAGAGAGAGGGGGCGTCACAATTCTTCTTCTTCGTTTGATATGACGTCACAATTGACGCTGGGGACCTGAGTATGTTTCCCAGGTGTTTCGCAAGTTATGGCCATTTATGACACGGTTGGTCCGATCTAATTGAAAAATTGCCCCAATCCAGTCGTCGTTTACGAGAGCGAAGGAACGAAGCTGCACATACTGGCATGCACCTACGGGCACGCACCTACGGGTCCGCACCTCAGGGCCCGCACTAGTAAGTTTAATGTAATGATGTTAGTATGATAGGTAATATAGAGGTTAGAGGATGGTGGATGTCTCTCTGACTCATTCAAACACATGTCGGATAAGAATGTTGATTGTGACATAAAAGCTCGCCAGGGAGTGAACGTGAGTGAGCGACAACGAGCGTCAGAGAGTGTCTGTTGAGTGTTTGTAGTTTACAACTGCTTGTGACAAGATCCCTTACCGGCCAATTCCGTATCTGAGAGAGTCGTTTGAGGACTCGTTATACTCGTTAGACTCGAGGTGCACTGTGGACCCGGATATTACATGAGCCACGGCATTATCAAAAATTATACACTTCATATAATTACCAGCAGACTGCAAGCAATTCCTCGGATGCATTCGACGTGCACACAATGAGATGGTTACCAAGGTGACAATGAGATGCCAGCTCCCAGATGCCAAAAAAACAACATTTTAACTCGAAATTTGATATTGGGTAATTCCAAGTCGAACTTTCAACTTCGCTTTGGGCGTGAAGCGTGGGGGGTTTGCGATGGCGTGCCATCGACCTTGCTCGAGTTATCGTGTTGAAATGAGATGCTTCGATGAATTGTTGCCATGGCAAAAATAACTGTCAGTGACGTCATAGATAGATGTATTGTGATACACAAGAGCATTAGCAAACTGGAGGGGCACTCTTCGACGTCGTGACCTCACCAAAGATGCCTCCGCCCACATTATTACATCATTATACAGACTTGTACCAAGTTTGATTTAAATCCCTTAAAGTTTAAATTTAAATCAAAATATTAAATGATTCTGGATGCCAGACCATGCATCTGATCAGGTTGAAATTTAAAACATACCGTATATTCCCCATCACGACTCGATCATAATGCTGAGGTTTCACGTCGATTGATGAAAGAACGTCGATTTCAAGAGAAATAATTTTTTTTTAAGATTTTCATTCAATCCAATGTGGCTGCCAAACCATGTGACCTATTAACTATTTGTGAACACCCTGGTCCCAAGGCTTGGGGAACATGTGGGTGAAGTTTCCCCTAGATCTGTCAAGCAGTTCTGTGGAATAGTATTCTTACGTTTGAGGGGGGGGGGTATGCATTCAAAGGGTAATTAGGATGTTTAATTAGGTACGCCATGCTGTTCGAGTTTACCAGGATGTCGATGTAATAAGTAGCAATTCAGTGGTGATAAGTTGTCTAGTAAATGTTCATTTCTTCAAGGGGGAAATGATAAATGTCACGTAATTAGATAGGGACACGGGATAGGGTAAGTGTGTCTGCGTAAACCCCTTTTGGTATTCTCTGAAGACTGGCCGTGACGTCACAGGACAGTGCAGCGGATGGCTCCGCCCCGTGATCACGATTGGCAGAAGGCGATGGCGGTGGGCCAATAAACGGCTCGATTGGGAGTGACGAGGACGAAGGATAAAAAGGTTCTGTTCGGGGTCAAAAAGGAAGAGGAAGAAGATTACAACCAAAAGATCGTGTTTTTTTGGTGTGGTTCCCTGTGGCGGCAGAGAGCGTCCTTGTTGTTGTGCTGAATCGATCGTGTTCTTGATCGTGTCTTGGAGCCTTGCCGAGCCTCGTGCCTCACCTTGGTTGGCTCTGGGGTTCTGCTGACTCGGAGTACGGGGTCGAACGGCGGGCGAACTGCCTCCCTCTCCTGCTCGCAACTTGGCGCCAGAACTGGTTCCCTGGCGGCTGTGAGCGGACTTGGGCCAAGACCAGGAGGTCGACAGCACCACGGTTTCTCCTGCCCCCCCTGACGAGAGCAAGGCCAGCTCGTCCGACGCCGATCCAGGGACAGTTGCGTCCACACCACGGTCCAGCCTGCCCACCAGAAATAGCTACGTTTTGTGTGTGTGTGTGTGTGTGTGTGTGTGTGCTTGGCGCCTTCGAGGGATTGAGAACTGTATATTCATTGGAATTGTCTGTGTTTTTCCCCACGCCCGATCCCACACCATCCCGTCGAATCGCCCCGGATCCCTCTTCTTGCCGAGTCTTGTTATTTCTGGTAATAATAAAAACAAATAAACATCATCAACTCAGTGAAAAGTGACTCGTGCCACCTTCCTCGTCCCGTTTGCGGTAGAGCGATTAGAACCGCTATGTTTGGGTTATAAACAAATAAACCGCCTCCATCGTTTCGGCTCATTCTACGTTAGCGGGACTGTTCAAGTCCCGTGGACGTCACAGTATTTTAAAAGGTTTATTCTTCTAAAAAAATCAGAACTGACAAACCATCTGACCTATGACGTCATAGATGGAGAACTTTTTGTTCCTCATGGATAGGCGATCATACCTGTGAAGTTTCGCCTCGATCTGTTCGACCGTTTCAGAGAAGAGTATTTTGAAGGTTTTTATATTAAAAACAATATGACTGCCGAACCATGTGACTGATGACATCATCAATGTTTTCCCCCACACAATTTCGTCAAAGATGACCCTCAAAATTTCTCATACTGATCGGATAAAGCGTTCGACATATGCAATTATGACGTCACAACGAAGCCACCGATGACATCATCATTAATAAAAAAAATCACACGAGTTTCCCAAGGGGGGTACTGCACATGTACCAAGTTTAAATTTTTTCCATGCGGCGGTTTCGGGGTTACAGAGGTCCAACGTTTATTACTTTTTTCCAACACGGCTGCAACACCACGTGATCTATGATGTCATAATAAGATTCTGTGATTTTTCTTGCTGAATCGGCTTCGCTGTCCGTTGGGTTGTTGTGTTTGTATGGTGATGGTGTGTGGATGGTGGTGTATGGTTTGATGTTTGATGTATGGTTTGTATGGTTTGATGTATGGTTTGTATGGTATTAGTCCGAGCCGGTGTGTAGGTTCCACGTATCGTGGTACACAGATAGTGGTGTGTGAATAGTGATGGCGTGTTGATGGGAGTTGTAGGTGTGTATTGTGTTGTGTGGATGATGTGTGAGTTCTGGTGGTGTCAGAGGTTGTGTATATATGGTGCTGTGTGTGTGTGTGTGTGTGTGTGTGTGTGTGTGTGTGTGTGTGTGTGTGTGTGTGTGTGTGTGTGTGTGTGTGTGTGTGTGTGTGTGTGTGTCTGTGTGTGTTAGGTATGTGGTTGGTGGTGATTGATATATGTGGTTAAATATTTCATTGTCCGCCAATGGTTCATAGACAAGGAGCGAGGGGACATGGGATATGACTGTAAAACACCACCAACAAACACACCGTACAGGGAATATTTCCTTGTGGGTTGGGAACAGCGGTTACACCACGATGATCACCGGGGTGTGCGTGCATCCCGCAGCCCGAGTGCATCTCCGTGCACGGAGTCCGAGCCGGCGTGAACATCAGGAATTCTTGTTGGGAGCTCCATTGTTTGGAGCATGGGATCCAGTGTGTGGCCCAGTGTGTGGTCCAGTGTGTGGCCCATCATGATGGCCCAGTGTGTGGCCCAGCGTGATGGCCCAACATGATGGCCCAGTGTGTGGCCCAGTGTGTGGTCCAGTGTGTGGCCTATCATGATGGCCCAGTGTGTGGCCCAGCGTGATGGCCCAGCATGATGGCCCAGTGTGTGGCCCAGCATGATGGCCCATCATGATGGCCCAGTGTCCCTCGGGGTTCTGTTTGTCGTTCCCTCGGGTTTTCTCTTCATCTTCGTTGACGTTCAGTATTTAAAACGGATCGAGTATGAACAACCATAGGTTGGCAACCATTGCGCAAGCTTGGAGGACCTAATGTCCTTCTGTGTTGAAGTTCCTTGTGAGGGAACTTGTCATTCGTACTCCTTCCCTCATTCCTTCTCCCACCCTCACTCCCTGTCTTTCCTTCCTCTCCTCACCCTCCCGTTTCCTCTCTCCTTCCTCTCCTCACCCTCCCGTTCCCTCTCTCCTCCATCCTTTCCCCCATTTTCCTATTCCCTATTTATTTAATTCCATGTCCTCTCTTTTCCCGTTTTCTCCCGTCATAAACCCCCATCTACCCCCTTCAGGTTATTTCACTCTTATTGGGGTTTATTCAAGTTTTAGGGTTCATACCCCATCACTGATGTCCCCACGTTGTCAGTTCCCGATGACGTCCGTTAGACCCGCTGTCTGGACGAGCTAATTGGGACTCGGTTAAAGATGATTTTCTCGGTTAAACATTATTAATTTAAAGCTTCAAAGCGTGAAGCTGATTTTTCTGGAGAGTTCCCACTCCACCCCTTCCCTTAATCTCATCAAATGACCCCACAGCCTGCACTGTTGAGGAGATCGCAGACGAGGTGTTCGGGGCTTGTGGAGGGGCGGGGTTAAGGGGAGGGAAGAGAGAGGGGCGGGGTTAAGGGGAGGGGAAGAGAAAGGGGCGGGGTTTCCTGTCGCGGATTGATATCAAAACGCGGAGGGCGGGGTCAGGGCGGGGTCAGGGCGGACGAGCGCGCGAGAGGGAATGAGCGGATTTGCCTTGGCGGACGGAGCCGTGTGGTGCTTTAACGAAGGCGTCCAAGAGAGACGTTTACGATGGAACGGTCATGCAGACACCTGGGACATCGCCATGAAGATCGTGGGCGCTGAGAGAGCTCGTTACGGTCAGACTTGTCCGAAACCGATGTCTGTTCTTGTCCGCATGTTCCTCCTCCTCATCGTGTGGTGTTCAAACAGTAAGTGAGTTGAATTGAAGACCCTTGTTCACTATTTCACGCTTGGTTGGTCTCATCATCGCACGTACATGACCGGATCCTCCACAGAACCAAAAGGCTTACCCTTTGTCTGACGTGCAGGGACAAGCCATGGACAAAATTCAAAGCAGAGAACATAATGTAGACTCTGTATTGTATTTTGTACATGGCTTGTCCCTGCATCATCACCTGCATCGTTTGGAATGTTTTATTGATTTAGAATGTTTGTCCGCACAGAATATATGATGGGGAATGTCTATTGTGAATATGTTAATATGACACCACCGAACATGTACTGTGGTTGGCAATGATCACAAAATGGCGGCCTCAGTACAAAATGGCGGCCTCTGTACAAAATGGCGGCCTCTGTACAAAATGGCAGCCTCAGTACAAAATGGCGGCCTCTGTACAAAATGGCAGCCTCTGTACAAAATGGCAGCCTCAGTACAAAATGGCGGCCTCTGTACAAAATGGCAGCCTCTGAACAAAATGGTGGCCTCAGTACAAAATGGCGGCCTCTGTACAAAATGGCAGCCTCTGTACAAAATGGCGGCCTCAGTACAAAATGGCGGCCTCTGTACAAAATGGCAGCCTCTGTACAAAATGGCGGCCTCTGTACAAAATGGCAGCCTCTGTACAAAATGGCAGCCTCTGTACAAAATGGCGGCCTCTGTACAAAATGGCGGCCTCTGTACAAAATGGCAGCCTCAGTACAAAATGGCGGCCTCTGTACAAAATGGCGGCCTCTGTACAAAATGGCAGCCTCAGTACAAAATGGCAGCCTCCGTACAAAATGGCAGCCTCTGTACAAAATGGCGGCCTCAGTACAAAATGGCGGCCGCATGATTGATCAGGCCTTCACACTCGTGAGTGAACTTTGAGCGACTGAGATTGCCAACCAATGGGCGAATGGCAAACCACCTTTTAACAAATAATAAAATCATTTTTAAAATGTTCAAAAAGGTTGTTGGGATGTTACTCCAAAAAATGTACATTTTTCTCAACATTGTGGAGAAAAGTGACAATTCACGTCTCCAATGGAATTTTCCATAACGGGCGTGTGGGTGGAACGTCTCCAATGGAATGTTCCATAACGGGCGTGTGGGCGGAACATCTCCAATGGAATTTTCCATAACGGGCGTGTGGGCGGAACGTCTCCAATGGAATTTTCCATGACGGGCATGTGGGCGGAACGTCTCCAATGGAATTTTCCATGACGGGCGTCTGGGCGGAACGTCTCCAATGGAATTTTCCATTACGGGCGTGTGGGCGGAACGTCTCCAATGGAATTTTCCATGACGGGCGTGTGGGTGGAACGTCTCCAATGGAATTTTCCATGACGGGCATCTGGGCGGAATGTCTCCAATGGAATTTTCCATTACAGGCGTGTGGGCGGAACGTCTCCAATGGAATTTTCCATAACGGGCATGTGGGCGGAACGTCTCCAATGGAATTTTCCATGACGGGCGTGTGAGCAGAATGTCTCCAATGGAATTTTCCAAGACGGGTGTGTGGGGCGTGGGCGGAAAGTCTCCAATGGAATTTTCCATAACGGGCGTGTGGGCGGAACGTCTCCAATGGAATTTTCCATGACGGGCGTGTGGGCGGAACGTCTCCAATGGAATTTTCCATGACGGGTGTGTGGGCATAACGTCTCCAATGGAATTTTTCATAACGGGCGTGTGGGCGGAACGTGTCCAATGGAATTTTACATCACGGGCGTGTGGATGGAACGTCTCCAATGGAATTTTATATCACTGGCGTGTGGGCGGAACGTCTCCAATGGAATTTTCCATAACGGGCGTGTGGGCGGAACGTCTCCAATGGAATTTTCCGGAACGTCTCCAATGGAATTTTCCATAACGGGCGTATGGGCGGAACGTCTCCAATGGAATTTTCCATAACGGGTGTGTGGGTGGAACGTCTCCAATGGAATTTTCCATGACGGGCGTGTGGGCAGAATGTCTCCAATGGAATTTTCGATGACGGGCGTGTGGGCGGAACGTCTCCAATGGAATTTTCCATAATGGGCTTGTGGGTGGAACGTCTCGAATGGAATTTCCCATAACGGGCGTGTGGGCGGAACGTCTCCAATGGACTTTTCCATAACGGGTCTCCAATGGAATTTTCCATAACGGGCGTGTGGGCGGAACATTTTTCATAACGGGCGTATGGGCGGAACGTCTCCAATGGAATTTTCCATCTCGGGCGTGTGGGCGGAACGTCTCCAATGGAATTTTCCATGACGGGCGTGTGGGCGGAACGTCTCCAATGGAATTTTCCATGACGGGCGTGTGGGCAGAATGTCTCCAATGGAATTTTCCATGACGGGCGTGTGGGCGGAACGTCTCCAATGGAATTTTCCATGACGGGCGTGTGGGCGGAACGTCTCCAATGGAATTTTCCATAACGGGCGTGTGGGCAGAACGTTTCCAATGGAATTTTCCATAACGGGCGTGTGGGCGGAACGTCTCCAATGGAATTTTCCATGACGGGCATGTGGGCGGAACGTCTCCAATGGAATTTTCCATGACGGGCGTCTGGGCGGAACGTCTCCAATGGAATTTTCCATTACGGGCGTGTGGGCGGAACGTCTCCAATGGAATTTTCCATGACGGGCGTGTGGGTGGAACGTCTCCAATGGAATTTTCCATGACGGGCGTCTGGGCGGAACGTCTCCAATGGAATTTTCCATGACGGGCGTCTGGGCGGAACGTCTCCAATGGAATTTTCCATGATGGGCATCTGGGCGGAACGTCTCCAATGGAATTTTCCATAACGGGCGTGTGGGCGGAACGTCTCCAATGGAATTTTACATCACGGGCGTGTGGACGGAACGTCTCCAATGGAATTTTCCATAACAGGCGTGTGGGCGGAATGTCTCCAATGGAATTTTCCATTACAGGCATGTGGGCGGAACGTCTCCAATGGAATTTTCCATGACGGGCGTGTGGGCAGAATGTCTCCAATGGAATTTTCCATGACGGGCGTGTGGGCGGAACGTCTCCAATGGAATTTTCCATAATGGGCTTGTGGGTGGAACGTCTCGAATGGAATTTCCCATAACGGGCGTGTGGGCGGAACGTCTCCAATGGACTTTTCCATAACGGGTCTCCAATGGAATTTTCCAGAACGGGCGTGTGGGCGGAACATTTTTCATAACGGGCGTATGGGCGGAACGTCTCCAATGGAATTTTCCATCTCGGGCGTGTGGGCGGAACGTCTCCAATGGAATTTTCCATGACCGTCGTGTGGGCGGAATGTCTCCAATGGAATTTTCCATCTCGGGCGTGTGGGCGGAACGTCTCCAATGGAATTTTTCTTGACGGGCGTGTGGGCAGAATGTCTCCAATGGAATTTTCCATGACGGGCGTGTGGGCGGAACGTCTCCAATGGAATTTTCCATGACGGGCATGTGGGTGGAATGTCTCCAATGGACGTTTCCATAACGGGTGTGTGGGCGGAATGTCTCCAATGGAATTTTACATCACGGGCGTGTGGGCGGAACGTCTCCAATGGAATTTTCCGGAACGTCTCCAACGGAATTTTTCATAACGGGCATGTGGGCGGAATGTCTCCAATGGAATTTTCCTTGACGGGCGTGTGGGCAGAATGTCTCCAATGGAATTTTCCATAATGGGCTTGTGGGTGGAACATCTCGAATGGAATTTTCCATAACGGGCGTGTGGGTGGAACGTCTCCAATGGACTTTTCCATAACGGGTCTCCAATGGAATTTTCCATAACGGGCGTGTGGGCGGAACATTTTTCATAACGGGCGTATGGGCGGAACGTCTCCAATGGAATTTTCCATCTTGGGCGTGTGGGCAGAACGTTTCCAATGGAATTTTCCATGACGGGCGTGTGGGCGTGGCTTGACTCGTGAGGTCCTGTGGTGACAGCAGGAATGTGGTTGCTCGGGGGAACAAACTGCCACATCCCCCCGATACACAGAGAGTGTTTTTATTTCGATTAAAAACACTCTCAACAGTTTACTCACGCACAGTTTTTAAATATATATATCGGGTGTGGAATATGTTTAACATCGAGGGAGTTTATAATCATTTTATTAAATATTTTCATGTTCAAAAATATATAATATTGATTTTAATTGTTCAGTGCAGTTCCCCATTTCTCAACACTTGGGTGAGATCGGTCAACACCAACACAATATTCAAACATTTGTGGTTATGTGGGTGCTCTATGGTACGTGTGTGTGAGTGTGAGATTTAGCACTTGGTTGGTCTCATCATCGCACGTACATGACCACATCCTCCACAGTACCAAAAGGCTTTCCCTTTGTCCGACTTGCAGGGACAAGCCACGGACAGAACACAATGTCGAGAACATAACTTAGACTCCACGTAGCATTCTGTATTTGGCTTGTCCCTGCATCATTGCCTGCATGTTTAGAATGTTCGTCTGCACAGAATACATGATGGGGTATGTCGATTGTGAATATGTTAATATGACACCACCGGACATGTGCTATGGTTGGCAATGATCACAAAATTGGGCCCTCAGTACAAAATGGTGGCCGTATGATGTATCAGGACAACAATTGTGAGTTAAGTGAGGCCAGCTGAGATTTCCAACCAATGGGTGAATGGCAAACCACTGTTTAACAAATATTGGAACCATTTTTAAAAATTCAAAAATGTTGTTGGGAGGTTACTCCAAAAAGTATGTAAAGAGGTGTAATGTAAGAAAGAAAGAAAGAAAGAGGTGTAATCTCCAGCTTTTCGGCTTCAACTCCCTCAATTTGAAGTTTTGTTCCGAGGGCTCTTTGACTTGTTTCTTTTTGTTGCAATCTCTGCTCTTTTCCTTGTTTAAAAATGTTTTTTTGACTTGTTTCTTTACTTTTTAAAATACACTAGCGAGTTATGCTTGCTTACACATTGTAAGCAATAACGACCCGTGCTTCCCCCATTGTCTCATGTTGCTCACCTGCATTTGATTTTTAATTTACTTAAATTTTCATTCGTTTATATTTTCATTTACGGATGTTTTCCGATGGTTCTGTGAGTTTTCCCGCTGTATCAGCTTTGATGTCCATCGGCTCGCAAAATTTCTTCTTTCTCCATCACCCGGATGGTACCGATCTTAAATATCAGTTGGTGAGTCGGTGGTTGGAATGACCTTTGCAGATTAGATTACACAAGCTGCTTGAAATGAAGAAGTTCGACCACTGATTTAAAAAAGTTGTTGTACATACTTAAAAGATGTGCTCAAATTGTAATGGAACTGTACGTACTTTATGGACGATCCAACATTCTGAATAGCACCTACATTCTGTCACCCACTTCCTCATAATATTCCACCGTTAACCACGCCCATATATTGGTCTTCTGGAAAATGTCTCGTAGCTCCGCCCCGCATCTGGCTGATTGACATGAGTAACCCCGCCCTCCCTCCGATCCCTTCCTCTTATTTTACAAAGCAGTGCAGTTTTGTGTGCTTTTCGTGGAATCCTTTCAAGCCATTGTAATTTCGACAGCGAAGGATTCTGCATCAAGTACAACTCTGTCCAATGCTTCCAGTCCTTGCTATTGAAAGAGGCAGCTCGGAAATTCAGTACACTACACTCTGAATATTATTCTTATTATCAGCTGATATGGAATTTAAATTCAATTTAAATTCCAGAAAAGGTGTTGTCATCGCGCACTGTCCGTATGTCCGTCCGTCTCCTATTTTGACTTCTCCGGCCAAACCACCGGGCCAATCCGGCTGAAATTTGGCAGCAACGTTCCTCTCCTGACTGCAAACAGGAATTGCAAAGCTCGTTCCGGTCACATGGATTGAAGGAGAAAATTGCGTAAAGTTCCTTCAAAAATCTTCTTCTCCAGACCCACCGGTCAGAATTCTGCCAGATATTGGTGACAACATGAGGATGGGGGTCCTGATGTTAAATTGCGGAGGCTGTGCTGATCACGTGACCGGAAGTGTGGCAAAGTGGCAGTCGCCCAAATTCCTTTCAAAATCTTCCGCTCGACCCACCGGTCAGAATGCTACCAAATTTGGGATACAACATTAGGTAAGGGAGGGATATTAAAGTGCGGAGGTCATACTGATCACATGATCGGAAGTGTGTCAAAGGGGCAGTCGCCCAAATTCCTTTCAAAATCTTCCTCTCGACCTACGAGTCAGAATGCTACCAAATTTGGGATACAACATTAGGCAAGGGAGGGATATTAAAGTGCGGAGGTCATGCCGATCAAATGACCGGAAGTGTGTCAAAGGGGCAGTCGCCCAAATTCCTTTCAAAATCTTCCTCTCGACCCACTAGTCAGAATGCGACCAAATTTGGGATACAACATTAGGCAAGGTAGGGATATTAAAGTGCGGAGGTCATGCCGATCACATGACCGGAAGTGTGTCAAAATGGCCGACTTCGTCAATTTTTGGGAAAATCACGTAAATTCCGTCAAAAATCCTCTTTACCCAGGGGGCAATCCCCCCCATTTTTTGCAAAAACAGACACGATCTGCCATAAAAAGTTTGTTGTACATGGCTGGAGTCCTTAGACCCCCGGCAACAACTTCCGGTTGGACAACCTTTCCAACAGCCTGCTGTCACTCTGCAATTCAATATGGCGTCCAAGATTCCGCCATCTCTCTATAATTCCAGCAATGTGTGCGTGTGTGTGTGTGTGTGTGTGTGTGTGTGTGTGTGTGTGTGTGTGTGTGTGTGTGTGTGTGTGTGTGTGTGTGTGTGTGTGTGTGTGTGTGTGTGTGTGTGTGTGTGTGGTGTGTCTGTGTGTGTGTCTGTGACCACTGTTTCTTGACAACCACTGGTCCGATCTAATTGAAACTTGCCAGATATATTGCTGGGGACCTGAGGATGTGCCTTTTCAAGGTTTGATATTAATCGGACAAGTGCTTCCCAAGTTATGGCCATTTATTTACCAACCAATGACAAGACACGTTGATGCGTGGGCGTGGCCGATGGGGGAAGGGAACCTCAGCCGTGTTCCCCATTACGGGTTACAATGTACGGACTTCCGGATAGTGATGACTTCGTGTATTGTAATAATTTCTCGATTTCTTATGCGCATTTACAGATAAACACAATGCTCCAAGTTACGATCGTTTTCATATTAGACGGTGCATACATTTCGGGAACATCAGAGTGAGCTGGTATGCTCCGAAGCAGGAAGTAATTTTTTTTTTTGCAGGAAGGTTTTTTTTCTCTCTCTTCTCTTCTCTTTGTATTTTTCCTTGCGACGACATTGCGAAAAGGCAAAATACGTTGGCGCTAATTGAATAATTGGCCATTAAAACTAAATTGCGAATAATCGTAACTGCGATATGCGAACTTCCAGGCCACGCACGGACGGGCACGCGAGAACGAAGAAACGGTATGTGTGGTTGTTGTTTCTTGCACGCGGTTTGAATTTTTATCTTGCCAAAACGAAGTTTTTGCAAGATATGTTAGTCAGCTTGTATGTTTTTTTTTTTTGTTTTTTTTTTTGTCTGTAATCACGTATAAAAAATTCTGCAGAGCACAGTTATCATTGGAAATTTTTGTAACTTTGCATATCAGAGGCCTATAGAGGTCCCTTTCAGCGCACAAAATTTTGAAGTTCAAGGTCAAAGGTCAAGGTCACTTTGTCACAAATCAGGGGAGTCGACGAAGCCCTTATTTTTTGAGTAATTTTGATCGGATCGTCTTCAAACTTCATGGGAATATAGTTCATGGTCTGGCACTCAGCTGATTAATTTTTGGTGGCGATTGGCCTTGACCTTCATGGTTAGCGCCTCAGGTCAAACATATTTGACCCCAAGGTCAAATTTTGAAATCTTAGATACCATATCGAGTAATACCTCATATGAAAGCGCTTGATAAGTGCTTTCCAGATCTGTCAAAAGTTTGACGCTATGACGTCATTTGATGACGTCATGACGAAAAAACGGATTTTTCATGAAAATTGTATTTTTATCTTGCCAAAACGAAGTTTTTGCAAGATATGTGAGTCAGCTTGTATGTTTTTTTTTTTTTGTTTGTTTGTTTTTGTCTGTAATCACGTATAAAAAATTCTGCAGAGCACAGTTATCATTGGAAATTTTTGTAACTTCGCATATCAGAGTCCTATAGAGGTCCCTTTCAGCGCATAAAATTTTGAAGGTTAAGGTCAAAGGTCAAGGTCACTTTGTCACAAATCAGGGGAGTCGATGAAACCCTTATTTTTTGAGTAATTTTGATCGGATCGTCTTCAAACTTCATGGGAATATAGTGCATGGTCTGGCGCTCAGCTGATTAATTTTTGGTGGCATTGGCCTTGACCTTCATGTTTTTTTTTTGTTGTTTTTTTTTGTCTGTAATCACGTATAAATCACTCTGCAGAGCACAGTTATCATTGGAAATTTTTGTAACTTCGCATATCAGAGGCCTATAGAGGTCCCTTTCAGCGCATAAAATTTTGAAGGTCAAGGTCAAAGGTCAAGGTCACTTTGTCGCAAATCAGGGGAGTCGACGAAATCTATTTATGATGGTTTCAGAGTGATATGATGTGTTTTATACCATTTATTACATGTTAATATGTTATTTTAAGGCGACCATGACACAGAAAATCAACAATAACAATACATCATATGAACAATGTTGCATCATATGAACAGGTCTACCACTCAATATAATGCTGCAATCCAAGTGTCCATGTGAACAGCTGATGGTATACAGTTAATTGTCACTGTCTGAGTTACTGCTGTCACTGCTGTCAAATGCTGCAGTGTATTTCACTCGGTTGCACTTGTTGGCTGATCCCTGGCCACGACATCCAATGTGACAGGCCACGTTCTTCCTGTCACAGGAACGGTTCTTGTTGCAGTCTTTGGTGCAGCCACATACATTGGCCTTTGTAATTGTCTGTGGCCAGGCTGGTTGAGTTGACAGGACTGGAACTAGTTTGCCATCCTCCAAAGCCCAACCATAATCCACAAATGGGGGAAGCTGAGGCTTGGCAACATGTGCAGTCTTATCTATAATAGTTGCAAGAGCTGCACGCTGTAGATGTAGAAGGAATGTATGTTCTGTTGGTGGGAGTAGTTTCAGCATGGTTGACCTGTTGTTCAGGAATTTATAGGCTCCAAGCTTTCCAAGATCACAGTCCTCGAAGTCATCATATCTGTTGGTGTACACGGCAATGACAAGTTTGCCTGCCTGGTTGATGAGGTCTGATGTGATCTGGTTGCGGTTCTGACCTTGCTCACCAAAGTGTTCGAGCTCAGGTATGTCTATGGTGTAGCTATGGTTCAACCAGGTCTTTTTGCCAGCGAAGAATGGGGAGCTGGTCGTGTCCCTTCCACTCAGGCTGTGGATGAAGGGGAGTGCACGACATTTTGAAGGTCCGAGTGCCATAGCCATTTGGTGTATGGGCAGATATGTCTCTGCAGCAGTTCTTACCCACAGTTCAGGAAGGTCTTCCAGAATGCTGGCAGCATAGTAGACACAGATGATGATGATATCTGTGTCATTGCCATGAATGACCACCCTATCAACACCTTCATTCTCGACGCTATAAATAGCATATTTTTAATTTTGTATACCTTGTCGAGGCTCGTATGAGAGCTAACACACAACGCACATCAAGGGGGGCATGAGACAGGAGGGGAGGGAGTGGGAAGGACCAAACAGTGGGGAACAGAGACATCAGGAGATCTGTGGAAGGGAGATGGATGGGATGGGGAACATGGGGAATACAAGATGGACATTACAGGGACTTTCAGGAAGGAAAGCAGGGAATTTGAAGGAGGTGGGCTTGGGTGGATTATCGTGGGTAGAAAAGATCGAGGATTTGGATGGGGTGAATTTGGATAAGAGGTGGTGGTGAACAGCTGTTTTGAAGGCCGGAAGGAAGAATGGGATTGAATAGAGTGAGGGAGTTTATTCCAAAGGTGGGAAAAAGAGGAATGAAAGAGTGAAGGTGAGCAGTGATTCGTGATTTTGGTAGTTTTACCAGAAGGGGGTTGTTGGCGGACCTTGAGCGCCCTGCGGAAATGTGGTGGGGTCAAATCGCAGAGAGAGCAGGGGGGGGCGAGACTGGAGAGGAGACGGTAGAAGACAGAAAGACCACCGACCAACCTGCAGTGATTGAATGAGAGGCCCAAAGACTCAGCCTCATTGCGGGAGATGCCAATGATCCGAAATGCCTTGGTTTCTACAGCATGAAGCCGAGAAAGTTGGGAGGCAGGAGCACCAGCCCAGAGGGGAGAGCAGTACTCCATCAGGCTGCGGACAAAAGCTTTGTAAGTGGTCAGGAGCTCAGGTGGGCTGAGGAAAGACTTTGCACGACGGAGGATTCCCAGTCGGCGACTGGCTTTGGAGGCGAAGTTTGAAATGTGGCTTTCCCAGGAAAGGTCATGGCAGATAGTGAGACCCAGAAGCTTGAAAGAAAGGACTTCTTACAGAGGATTGTTGAGAAAGTGGATGGGGGGGGTTCTAAACGGTCCTTTCGAAGAGACATCGTGAGAGTGTGAGATTTGTCCGGATTGAAAGACATGTTCCACGTGTTGGACCAGTTTGTGATTTTATCCAAATCAGCAGTGAGCGAAGAAGCTGCTGCTTGCCAATCTGAGGGATGACCGATGGTACAGCAGAGGGTGGAGTCATCAGCAAAGAGATATAGAGGATTTTCCAGAGAGTCGGAGAGATCATTGATGAAAACCAGAAAAAGAACAGGGCCCAGAACGCGAACTTGAGGAACCCTAGCCTGGACAGGAAGGGGGGATGAAAGAACTCCATTTAGGGCCACACGGTGACTGCGACAGGAGAGGAAGTCTGTGAGCCATGAGTGGAGATGGCCTTGGATACCATAGGAAGAGAGTTTGGTGAGCAGGGTAGGGTGCCAGACCGTGTCAAAAGCACGTGATATGTCCAGGGATACGGCTCAGGTTTCCTGTCTTGCATTGAGGGCTTCCATCCATTTTTGGGAGAGCAGAAGCAGCATATCCAGGGTAGAGTGACCTGGTCTGAAACCAAATTGATGCTCAGAAATCAAGCCATTGGAGAAGAGGAAGGATTTGATGTCTGAAGCGATGATGGATTCCATAACCTTGCTGATGATTAGGAGAAGGCTGATTGGTCTGAAGTTGCAGGGATCTGTTTTTGCACCTTTTTGTGCAGGGCAGTGATGTTTGCTGATTTCCAAGCAGATGGCAGATGGCCTTGAGCAAATGAGAGGGTGAATAGAACAGAGAGAGGGTGAGCAAGAGCAGAAGAGCAGGCTTTGAGGACACGTGGGCTGATGCCGTCTGGACCGGTTGCAGAATCTGAGTCGAGGTTTGACAGCAAGCTCTCCACCTTGTCAGGAGAAAAGGACACAGAGTCCAGGGACAGTTGGGTGCGACTGGGTAAAGTGGGTAGAGATAGTGATGGGTTTAGGACACAAGATTTAGCTGCAAACACCGAGTTTAGGCATTCAGCCTTTTCACGTGCGGTATCAGCAGTGCTGCCATTTGAGGTAAGTGAGGGGATGGAGGGGGAACATACACCAGAAACAGATTTGATTAGATGACACCAGGATTTTGAGGAGGGAGAGAGGTTTGAGAGTTCAGACTTGAGATGAGAAAGATGCTGTTTTCTGGCTCTCCTGACGGTAGATTCACACTTGTTCCGAGCTTTATGGAAGGAACTGAGATTGCCCTCAGTTAGGTTTGCTTTCCATGAGGCAAAGGCAAGTTGTTTCAGGACAACTGCTTCACCACAAGCTTCAGTGAACCAAGGGCGGGAGGAAGGGTAAGACAACTGAAGACGAGAGGGGATAAATCTGTGCATGAGGGAGAGCAAGTTTCTTGGAAAGAATTCCCAGGATGAGTTGATTTTGGAGAAAGTAGCGATAGGAGACTAGTCTATAAGTTTGAGGGCTGCTTGGAGACCCTGCCAGTCGGCTTGAGTGAAATGCCAGACTCGACGGCGGTGAGGTGGTTCTCTGATAACAGCCAGAGAGATGTCCCCTTTGACAAGGACGTGGTCAGAAGAACCGATTGGAGCGGAGGAAGAGCAGCAGATATTGTCAGGGAAATTTGTCAAAATCAGATCCAGAAGAGATGGAGTACCATTGGTTGAGATCCGGGTAGGAAAGTTGACCGATTGAGTCAGTCCCAATGAGTCGCAGAAAGCTTTTGCTGAGGTACCATGACAGGTGAGAGAGGTACCCACACTTAGCCAACTGGCATGATGACAATTGAAGTCGCCACATATGAGGAAGAGAGAGTTTGGATGAGAAGATAGAAATTGGTCCATGTTTTCAGATAGTGAGGTGTTGATGCCTGGTTGATGACCTGATCACTGTTAGGTGGACGGTACAGCACACATATAAACATGAGGTGGGAGTGGAGGGGATGCCGAAGCCAGAGGTATTCCTGGGGGTGTGGGGGAGTGAGGGCAGTGCATGGAGAGAGGAATAGAGTGAGGAATTACTCTAGTCTCAGCCTCCTGCTGTGTAGACTCCAAGGCAGTGATGTCGGAGGCTGATCCCTCAGTGACCAGCATGCTCTTGGTTTCTTCATTGAAACCTCCACCTAAGTAAAGGCGAGTTTAGCCCAGTGCTGAATTTAGCTGTTCACTCTTGCTCCATGTCTCACACAAGAAACTCAGAAGGGCTGCTTTGTTAGCTGACACAGAGAAGAATTCCTGTGGATCATGGGCTTTGTACTGCTCACTGACCTCAAACACCTTTGCTTGTTTGAGGTCAGTGAGCAGTACAAAGCCCATGATATTGTTTGCTGACCTCAAACACCTCAAACACCCCAGCTCGACCCAGACGCCCTCACGACCGGGCTCCAGGCGAACGAAGTCGGTAGGGCGAAAGCTGGCAGAAGACCCTCTGTTGCACCGACCAGTCTGTGCGCAGACGCTTTATACACTCCACCACCTTGTGCGCAGATGTTCACTTCACGCCAGAACCCCCACCCTCCTTTGTGTGCTCAGGTGTGCGAGACCTCCTTTTGTCGCCACTCGCCTCCTCATTGGACGGTCCGTTCTCGGACGACTCGCCGCGGCCTCCCGATTGACGGACATTACATGTGGGTCGGGAGGTGTCGCAGGCTGTCCAGTGTTCATACAGTGGTGGTGTACCGAGAGGAGCCGTTCTTCTTCTTCCTCCCCCCCCTCCTAACTAGCCCCCACCCGGCGCTCTGACAGTCAGTCAAGACGTGCCGGCAACCCATTGGCGGAGAGCTGCTGCAATCTCGAACGATGGACCAATCACGGGTCCCCGGAGGCAGTCCGAAAAAAAGCCCGCCCCGAAAGGCAAGAGAAACTGCTGGTGTCGAGTCCGCGATCTGCTGTAAGAGGAACTGCATGAGGTCTGTCTGCGATCTGCTCTATGAGGAGTGGTTTGGTCGGTCTGCCATCTGCTTCATGAGGAGTGACTCGACGAGCTGTTCCTCCTTGGCGATGGACCCAGCGTGCAGGTCGTCCCCAGGTTCATCCTGAGTCCAACCACGGAGCCTCTGACTGTCTTTGCTCCCTGCACGGCTCGACACGTCTTTTGATCCCGTCGATCTGCCTGCAGAGTCCAACACCAATATTTGAGCTGGTCTGGTGTACAGGCCGGGCCTGGATTCACATACTGGACCTTGTGAGAAACCAGCTAGAACACACCATAGATCTTTCGCTCCTGTGCCGTCGACCTTACAGGGCTGGACGCGCTGAGGCTGGTGCGTGAGCGGTGCGACAAAAAGGAGGCAATCGCCGCCATCTTGCCACGCTGCATGCTCGAGCTTGGGCGCTCGAATCCATTGACATCAGCTTGTCACGAGCTGCATTCGTGCCCTCGACACTTTTCCTCTCGTCCATGAGGCATCACCAAGTTCTCCGTGTCTTGTCTGCATGTCGTCCAGGCCTAAGGTTTATCTCGCTAGGGTTCCCTTCGAAACCCGGATCCGTATGTCCCTCGTTAAGAGCGGGTTGTAGATTAATTATAACATTGTCGTGAATGCTTTGCTTGTGTCGTTTTTCCCCGATGTGTCCCCAATACATCTGGCTGATTCATACGAAAGTTGCCGCCTTGAGTTGATTTGTGCCGTGCTGAGGGACAATCGCTCGATTTGTATTTAAAACCAAACGGGCTACGGACTGGCAGACTTCGCTCGGTCTCTGACAAACCCAGTCTGGAGCCGGGTTCTATATCCCCAACTGGTACGGCCCAGGTGTACGTTGGTATCGTGATCTGAGGCGCGTGACCCGAGACCTGTGCCGAACCAGCCGGCGTTATAACCCCTGGGACGGTAGTGCTGTTAAGTGACGCCGAATCCTCAACATTTGGTGTCCAGAGCAGGGTGCGAATCCTTCCACCGCCGAATCTTCAACAATACATCATATAATCATGATTTTGGGAACTAAACATATGGATTTCAAGTTAGCAACGTCACAAGATACCGGAAAAGTAGATTAAATATGTATTTAAATTTAAATTTTAATTCGGCATTTCGTTCCGACCAAAGGACTCAGGCTAATTTTTAGAAATATTATATTGCAGTTCATAGTTCCAGAACTAATGTTAATTTAACGACTTCTCGATGAAATAAGACAACATATATATATATATATATATATATATATATATATATATATATATATATATATATATATATATATATATATATATATATCTTCTTTCAGCTGCTCCTGTTCGGGGTCACCACAGCTATTAAAAAAAAGCTATTAAAAAGCCAGCTAATATTCCGAACTTAACTATGGCAGTTCAATTGAGGGAAGAGGACGCAACGAGCAGGTAAACATTCACACAATGGCATTTATTCGTTACACACGTATGCAATCAAACACGTATGCAATCAAGCACGTATGCAATCATGCACGTATGCAATCAAAGCAATTAATGCAATGGGGGTAAGGGACAGGACACAAGTAACAAAGCCTACAGCCGTTTGTCTATTTATTACGTACACTTATAACAGTTCAACTTCAGGACACGGCGCCACAACATTCATACAAAGAAAAACCCCAGGAAAGGAAAGGGCAAGAACTGGACCTCGTGGGTCTTTATAGTTCACGGAGCTGTGAAGACCGCAGGAGCTCCATGAGACCGGGCTGGTTACCTGCCACCCTCGTGGTGACTCGCTGGGCGACCCTCGTTGGTTCGTCACCACCCGACTGGACTCCACCAGCTCCTGACTCCAGACTCAACTGCTGGCGACTCCTCTCCTCCACTGCTGGTTGGCGTCTCCTCTCCCCACCTCCACTCCACTCGTCGGCGTCTCCACGCACCCTTTTATCGCCACGGAGCTTCGCCCTCCCTTCACGGCGTGCGGGGGGACATTCCAGGGGAGTTCTGGTTGATCTTGTAGAGTGCATACTTTAACCGTCACTTCTGTTTACCCGGGAGTGTTCTGGTTGATCTTGAAAAGTGCATACTTTTAACCGTCACTTCTGTTTACGAGTAACCATCGCGTTGGGTGGCAGAGATGTTATTCGTTGGGGAGGCCGTTGTTGGTGGAAATGTCGGCGGTTTTGGAGAAGTTGATTGTGGTTGTTGTGGCTGGCGCTGTGGTGGGGATGGCGTGGTTACTGAGATGCGGTTGTGGAGAAGGTGGTTGTGGTGAAGGCGGTTCTGGAGAAGGTGGCTGTGGTTGTTGAGATGCGGTTGTGGTGGTTGAGAGGCGGTTGGTCCAAAATAAAGATCGCAAAAGAAAAACACTACCTCAAAAATCACAGCTCGGTTATACGAATAATACCCTTAAGGGAAATGTAATCTGAACACACACTTATCGACATAACTCATCTCTGGGATACCTGAATGGTGTTCTGTGAATTTCCACAACCGAAACAATATCATAAATTTAAAGCCTGGTGTTGGCGTAGTGGTTTGGGTAGCGGCTTGGGATCCAAAAGGTCCTGAGTTCAAGCCCCGTTGGCCGCTTGAATTAATACACACCAGGAGGTTGACTCAGCCTGTCATCCTTCCGAGGTCGGCGAAGTGAGTACCAGTGTACTGGGCCCGGTGTATGCCCCGGATAGAATAGGTGTACCCTCTCCCTGTGTCGTAAGAGGCGACTAGGGTTGCATCAGAAGGGCATCCGGCGTAAAAACTAAGCCAAATCACTATGCGGATCATACGAATAATCCGCTGTGGCGACCCCAAACGGGAGCAGCCGAAAGAAGAAGAAGAAGATATATCATAAATTCAAAAGTCAATTAACACATATGCTTTAGTTTGCACATGTAGTTAGTCTTGGAAACAGCTGCCTTCACAGTCGCAGAGAGCTGTGCACTGCAGACCGGCCTTGTAACACTTGCACAGACCCTTGCATGCTTTTTTGCAGTTGCAATGTATCCGCTCATGGCATGCGTCTTGAGGTTGTCCAATAGTTGAACACTTTGGTTTCCATGAGCCGTCCGTTTCAGTCCAGCCCCAGTCTGCAGGACTTGGAAGTCTGGGCTCCTTTTGCAGCACTTGCCCCATACATGTCCTCCTTGGTAGACTGCTCTAAGCACATGCTGTTGAAGAGCTGCTTGTGTTGGTGGAATATTCTCCAAAGCTCTGGATTTTCTTGCAAAGAGATGCAGCCTGGCCTCATTTACCTAAGACAATCCATATGTCCTGTCGTACATCAGAGCAACATATTTCTCCAGCAAATCAAATATGTTGTCAGGGATACTTGAAGGACATCTGCCAGTTGCAGGAATGCATCAGTGAAATCTGGAAATACAGTCCATGTGTCCCATGCTCTGCGTTTGCCTATCCCTGCAAAGAAGGAGGTGGTGTCACTCCCAGTAAATGAATGAAACATTGCTACTGCTGGACCTTTTGATGGACCCAATCCAGCAGCAATTTCATGTGATGCAATGTCTGTATGATGCTTCCCTGTACCAAATGATATCCATATTTCATTTGCTGGAATATTATGCACGTTTGACACAATGAGTACCACCACATCTGAATCTGATGTTCTGACCGTGATATTTTTATGTCCTTCGTGTGCAACATCCAAAAGATGCAGTACTATCCTCGTGTCTGCTTCGTCATGTGAGCAAGGTTCAATAAGATTTTTGTCATCTCTCACTGGTTATAAAAGTACTTGATCATCATAAGTGCTGTAAACCTCTTTGTCTTGGAAATCAGTGCTTGTAATCTCTTTTGCCAGCACGTGAAAGAGCTCTGTTTTGTTCTCACTGACACGATGAAAGCTTTGCCAGTTATTTGGCACCTTTGATGAAAGATCAGTTCTCCTCCTTACTCCCTTTCCCCTCTTCTCTCTTGTTGCTCTCTTCAGGCTGTTTGGGTTGCAAACATCCCACACAATATCAAGTCTGTGCGCAAGATTAAGGTAATGTTGCATATATGGTAGGAACACAGTCTTGGTGTAATCATCAAAAGTCTGGGAGGTTCCTGGTGACAACATTTGAACTATGACTGCACCATCCAAAACTAGTGCAGTCACTTGTGGGATTGATTCTGGTGGTTCTGCTGGAGATTCAAGTACTGTAAGTAGATCTGCTTTGTTGCCAGATCTTGGCATGTGCTGGGCGCCATGGCTGGTTTTCATGCTTGAAGAATTCTTCAAGATTCCCTTCCCTGGTTTGGCATGCAATATATAATCTGGAAAACAATGTGCAGTCTTCCTTCATGGTTGCCACCACAGACTTCTGTTTCTGAAGACTGTTTTATGTGAAAAACAACTGGAATTTGTTCTTCTTGATTGGATCTGTAATTGGCTTTGTTCTGTCAACAAACCTCTCTTTGACAAATTGCTCATATTGCTGTTTTCCCAGCTTGAATACTGTTACGTTTGAGGGGGGGGGGGTATGCATTCAAAGGGTAATTAGGATGTTTAATTAGGTATGCCATGCTGTTCGAGTTTACCAGGATCTCGATGTAATAAGTAGCAATTCAGTGGTGATAAGTTGTCTAGTAAATGTTCATTTCTTCAAGGGGGAAATGATAATTGTCACGTAATTAGATAGGGACACGGGATAGGGTAAGTGTGTCTGCGTAAACCCCTTTTAGTAGTCCCTGGAGGCTGGCCGTGACGTCACAGGACAGTGCAGCGGATGGCTCCGCCCCGTGATCACGATTGGCAGAAGGCGACGGCGGTGGGCCAATAAACGGCTCGATTGGAAGTGACGAGGACAGGAGGATAAAAAGGTTCTGTTCGGGGTCGAAAAGGAAGAGGAAGAAGATCGGGACAAAAAGATCGTGTTTTTTTGGTGTGGAGGCTGTTGCGCGGGAAGCATACTTGTTGTTGTGCTGATTCGATCGTGTTCTTCATCGTGTCTTGGAGCCTTGCTGAGCCTCGTGCCTCACCTTGGTTGGCTCTGGGGTTCTGCTGGCTCGCAGTACGGGGTCGAACGGCGGGCGGACCTGCCTCCCTCTCCTGCTCGCAATTTGGCGCCAGAACTGGTTCCCTGGCGGCTGTGAGCGGACTTGGGCCAGGACCAGGAGGTCGACAGCACCACGGTTTCTCCTGCCCCCCCCCGACGAGAGCAAGGCCAGCTCGTCCGACGCTGATCCAGGGACAGTTGCGTCCACACCACGGTCCAGCCTGACCACCAGAAGTAGCTACGTTTTGTGTGTGTGCGTGTGCGTGTGTGTGTACTTGGCGCCTTAGAGGGTTTGAGATCTGTATATTCATTGGAATTGTCTGTGTTTTCCCCACGCCCGATCCCACACCATCCCGTCGAATCGCCCCGGATCCCTCTTCTTGCCGAGTCTTGTTATTTCTGGTTAATAATAAAAACAAATAAACATCATCAACTCAGTGAAAAGCGACTCGTGCCACCTTCCTCGTCCCGTTTGCGGTAGAACGATTAGAACCGCCATGTTTGGGTTATAAATAAATAAACCGCCTCCATCGTTTCGGCTCATTCTACGTTGGCGGGACTGTTCAAGTCCCGTGGACGTCACAATATATTTTCTACTCTCTCTGTTGAGTGCAGCCTGTGGCTGCTGGTTATTGCATCATTGGTTAGGACGCGGCTATGCCGCTGATGCAGTGTCCATGAGCCGTCCTTTTCACTGGTGCACTGGTACTTATTTTGCCTACCTCGGAAGGATGACAGGCTGAGTCAACCTCCTGGTGTATTAATTTAACGGCCCAACAGGGCTTGAACTCAGGAACCAAGGATCCCAAGCCGCCACCCAAACCACTAAGCCAACACCAGGCTTACGTTTTCTACTGTCCTGTGGATATTGGAGTCGATAATGATCTTGGTATTGTTGTGGATTTTTTTAACCCACCCCGTTGTGATCGTTGAAGGATTCTACCTGGCCGATTGTGGAATCCTATTTGACTTCAGACAGAGTTTAACGTTTGTCCGATTTGGTTATAAAATCCTGCATAAAACCCATTAACACAGAAAACCGATGTCCACACAAGTCCTTCCTTGTGAAACAATTTATTATTCTAATTATCCACCATACACTTTTCACCCTCATACAATGAACTTAAGAATCCCCATTGATTGCAATATTTTTATCTTCTATTTCATTTATTCTTACTTGAGTTAACAGTTAGACCAACCCGATTCAATTCACTTCCACATTACATCAGAGAGTTTTATTCTAACTTGTTACTTGGTCAGTTCCAAGGAGTACAAGCCACTGAGATTCTAATACTTCCTCAGGTACTTGCACTGAAACAATTTTACATTTCAAAGCATTTTATACTTTCATGGGAGAGGGGTGGGGGCTACCAACCCAGACTGGAGACGTGTTCTTTAGACGAGAAGCCACTTCGTACATTTTGAGGCAAAGGTTCGTTGTTATCAGCTCGGTCACTCTGCTCCAGACCAATACTTTTATCATCATTTATGGCAAAAGTCTCTTGGCCAGAA
The DNA here is from genome assembly GCF_056783735.1 of Eptatretus burgeri. Lineage (NCBI taxonomy): Eukaryota > Metazoa > Chordata > Myxini > Myxiniformes > Myxinidae > Eptatretus > Eptatretus burgeri. The sequence goes on along the minus strand of NW_028225123.1, from coordinate 132,924 downwards.
AGGACAGCTAATTCAACTTGGAGAAAAAAAGTTACATTTCTAAAACTCCATTTGTTACAATTTAGAATACATTAAAATAAATTATTCCCCCACACTCCCCCGTTTTTTTTTTAAAGGAAAATTTGAATAATTTTTCTTACACATGATTACCATGTCCCGTTCCTAAAGGAGAAAAGATTTCCATTACTCAAGTTCAATCAACAATGGCAGCGAGTGCTTACATCAGAAAATGAGTGAGTTTCCATTTAATTTATGACCTGTTCATCAGCATGTGTCACACATTGAAAACATGCTACCTGAAGTCAGAAGACAAACAGGTCAGGGTGCAGATAGAGCAGCACCCAACGGGAAACACAATCGAAGCACTCCTTGAGTTGAGGAGAAGGTAGATGTTGGCAAGTACAAGCTTGGGCCGGACACTGGGTTGAAGGAGATGAAAAGGAACACATGTTGTAAACGACTCGCGGTGTGGAACTCCAGGCCTGTCGTACATTGAAGCAACCACAGCTAGTTCATGATGTATTTGCAGAGCAGCAATCGAGAGTGTGGCTGAGAACATTCCTCCACGCAGGCACTACACAACGCCGACGTTTAGACTTTGCTCAACCTTCTCATCAGTGGGTTTTTTCTTTCTTTTCCCACATTGCTCCATCTTATCTCCTCAGGAAGGGGCATGATCACGTGTTGAATGCTCAATCACCCAAATCTGGATTCTCCCCATCGTCCAATCTTTCAGTTGAAGTTCTTCCCAAGCTTCACGAGACGAAATCGTACATTGCTTCAAAGACTGCTTTCAACACTCCAAAATAAACAAAGCATCAATCAAACACCAATCAATAAACGTCATGGGCACATGTATTTCAATAAGACTAACAAAGGTTCTTATAGAAGCATTTAACTTGCATTATATGTCATATCAATATTTTAATCCCTTTCCTTGTTATTTCCCAAAACATCTATCTCATTTGCTATTTCCATCGACATTTTAAATCTCTGACATTCCACATCTATCCACTTCTCTCTCATCAAAACAGCAAACATGCTGCCATTTTTCCAACTCACATTCACAAACTATCTATCACTTCCTCTGACCTTCTCAATTACGAATCTATTTTCCTTTATCAAAACAAATAAATCATTTTAAAGAGTTGTACAAAAATTGTCAAATCACTTGTCAAATCTGTCAGCAGGCGAATATCATTTAAATTGCAGCTCAAACACTCTGTCTACACATGCAGCTCGACCCTCCCCAATCTTTATCCCAGTCTTGGAAAAGCATCTTAAACTTCAGACTAATAAACATCCAATCTCTCTTAAACAACTTTTTGGTCAAAACAATAAAATATTTTCTTTTAAAATCCATAAATCAAAAATAAAATCTTCAGCATCTATCCAATTAAATCATGAATTTACTTTGACTGAATTGATCAAAGGGTTACACTGGGTTGGTTGCCATTGCCTTCCCAGCACAAGTTCAGGCAACCTCAACATTCGCAGACGAATAAAACAATATTTCAACGTCCATCCGAGGGAATCATCTATTATCTGTGAATCTCCCCACGTCCTAAACATCATTAAATCATTAAAATCATTCCAAATCATGTTTCTACATTTAAATCACATCTTTCAAGTACAATGGTTACAACTCAGATCAAATCTTCGAAACATTTCTGACACGTCCTCAGAGCTTGCCCAGCACTTAAACCTGCCGGGTTGTGTAATTACAAATCATCACAAAGCCAGCGAGAGCTCACCTCCCAAGACTTCACATTCTGAATATATATATATATATATATATATATATATATATATATATATATATATATATATATATATATATATATATATATATATATATTGTTGCGGATTCGCGCCCGCCGGCGTGCGGACCGCCACGTAACTCGAATCGCGGCACGTCGCCCACCGGACGGACAATCCAGTCGTGACCCTCTCGGACTAACGCCGGGAACTAGTCACGGGTGGACCTTTCGGTCTCACCGCGATCGTGCCAATCGGCCCCCGCGTGGGATAGGGTTGCTCGCCAAATTCGACCTACCTAAGTACCCACACGGAGGGTAGACCGGGCGATCGCACCTCGCCGCAGGTCGACTTCGGACACGGGCCACTTTAAGCGACCCGTTCCGTACTATCGGGATAACCGAGCGGTGTTATTCGTCGGCCTCGACGGTTCGATTAATTATCGGGCGTTTTAGCCCACGACCAACCCTTTACGTGAAGCAAGATGGAGATTCAATAGAGGAAAAGACGAAGCGAAGCAGGAAAACAGTTCAACAATAAGCACATTTATTTCGCGATGAATGGAAAGCACACATATACAATTCCACCAAAAGCACATGTAAAAGAAGAAGACAATGCAATATTACACAAAAAGCAAATGCAACAATGCAGATCTATCCGACTACCGGGCACACGGCAACACTTATACAATTTTACTTCACAGACGGCGCCGACAACACATATTCCCAAAGCAAAAGAAAAGAGAACCACCCTCCAGGATGAGGCGGGCCTGGGGCCGAGACCGGGTCGGGCCTACCGTCTGATGATGAGACGCAGAGCGGCGGTGGCGCCTCAACCCCGCGGGCCTCGCGGACAGTGTCTGGTAGGGGGTGGGAAGGGGGCCCCCTTTGTCGCACTATCTCAGCGCGGGGGGAAACAGGAGGGGGTTGCTGATGCTCGGTTGAAGGAGGATTTCACCCTGTTTCGGGTCCCGCGGCGAGCGTCTCCTCCTCCACCTCGGTCGCGTTGCTGGCCTCTCCCTCTGCAGCTCCCGGCACCGACGCGAGCACCCCCTCGTCCGCCTTCGCCGCCGTCACCTCTCCACAGCTCCGTCTACTCGCCCTCTCCGTCTCCTCTCTTGGCTCGTCCCAACTCTTCACTCTTGACTTCTCTCACTTCTTTCCAGCTCCACCGACGACTCTCTTGAACTCCGCACAACTCTCTTTACTGACGAACGCAGCCGTTTATATAAGCCCCGTGGCTTCGCTCTTTCACCCTTGACCCTTTGCCTCCGACCCTTCACCTCTAACTGGCTCCCCATTGGACCGAGGAAAAGTGGGCGTGAATGCTTATGATCCATGAATTTGCATATCGCGACCTCACTCCAACGCCCTGGAGGCGGGGCCAAATCGCCCACGCTCTCCGATTGGACGGAACAAAAGTGGGCGTGAGTCGTTTTTGATCCGTTTTCTGCGGAAGGTCCGTGATGTTTTTGAATACGCTGCTCGGTGCGCGCCCTGCACGAGTCCAGTATCGGTGCCCACGAGTGGCGCGAGATGGTGTGGATGCGATGGTGGCGAGTTGTGACGGTAAAGGTCGTGGCGGTTGTGGTGAAGCGGCGTTGTGGTTGGTGGTTGTTGTTGTGAAGCGGCGTTGTGGTTGGTGGTTGTTGTTGTGAAGCGGCGTTGTGGTTGGTGGTTGTTGTTGTGAAGCGGCGTTGTGGTTGGTGGTTGTTGTTGTGAAGCGGCGTTGTGGTTGGTGGTTGTTGTGTGATGGCTGTTGAGACGTGGTTGGTGGTGGTAATAATGGCGGCTGGTCCAAAATAAAGATAGTAAAAGAAAAACGGCTATCCTGAAGAGTCGCAGCCCGCATGAATGACATTTATTCCCTCTAGACAACGGGTTTGGGCCTAACTACACATATACTTACAGAGATATCTCACCTAAGGGACCTGAATGGTGGTTTGTGAATTTCGTCAACCACAACACTACCCCCTCCCCTTTTTACAGACTCGTCTCGAGTCGTCAAATTTTCGTGTGCCATCATGTGTAGTTTTCCCCTAGTGCATTTTACCTACGGATCCCTGAGTGCGACATTCATGGTATTCGTGTCCCCAAAATAAATAACCTGAGGGCTGAGTAACTACCTAAACAAGCTCACTCACACGGACGACTTAAATAAAATTGCCGGCGCTAGGACAGACATGCCGGGGGCGCACTCATATTTACAGTACATCTTACCTTAACTTACAAATTTTACACTAAACCATGGCCCAGGATCAATGAACTCTGCAAAAAGAAAGCAGTTAACAGGGAGCCAGGCTGCTCGCATGCAGTCTCTGGCTCAAAACAATGCAGGTGACAGGGAACGTGGCCGGCTGCTCACACGCAGTCCAAGGCCTTCCCTTTTTGAACTGAACGCAGTGAACCACAACGGTGCATGGGTTGCACAAACGTAGTCTCCGTGCCAGCTCAAGTGGCACACGCAATGAACACAACGAATGGATGGATGCAAACACGGTGCACGGGCCGCCACTGCAGGCCCGTGTTGTAGCTGCCAACAGGGCAGTTCTCGCAGCTTGCAAACTGTTGCCTTGATCCTGGCGCACATGGCTATGAACAGGGGGGCAAGCAAGTATTGAACGGGGCTGGTGAACAGGGGCAGTGGGCATGGCATGGCAAAGGCAGCAGGCAAACACAGCCTGCAGAATAAGGCCGCTGCAGGCAAACACAGCCGGCAGACGAACTGGCCGGCACAGGTCTTGAAGAAAAACAGCCAGCCGGCAGATGAAGTGAGCCGGCACAGGCCTTGCAGCAACACAGCCAGCAGACGATCCAGCCGGCACAGGCCTCGCAGCAAAACAACAGCTGCCGATGAAGTTGGCCAGCCTTTGCCGTTCCGTGGAGGTTGGTGGAGGGAGTGCGGTGGTGCTGGCCACTTGGAAGGCGGGCTCGGACCTACCTACTTGTCTCCCTCCCACCTATCGCCTTTGCCTGTCACTGTACATACCCACTCCCTTAATTTGTCAAACCCCAATTTAGCCCCAACTTATTTTTTTTTATTTCCCCACTATAAATCGTCCCCTAACCCCCTTTATCGTCTTTGTTCGGCTAACCTATCCTGTCACCTAGCCTACTCCCAACCCCAACGTTCCCTTCCCGGAGGGGAATAAGGGAGAGCTAGCGTCCTGTGTCGAGGCCCAACGAAGCCTCAGAATGGCCTCCCCAGAGTTCAGCGATCTATAACACAAAGTGGGTCCAGCGGCCCACAACGAGAGCGAAGGGATGGATGGTGCGGAGGGGTACACTTCCTAATCTACCCTAACCATTAACTGTTAAACTACCCCGGGGCTTTCAACAAGCGCCTCTCGCTTAAACTATTGGTTCTAACAACCCAGATTCCCGTCGCCTGTGTTGGTGTCCTCACAATTTCGGGCTTCGCCCCACAATTTTCTCTCCGTGCCCTCACACGGTCTCCTGGCTGGGACACGTGGCTCCCTTTGGCAGGCACGACCCTCTGCCGAATCTCCCGCTATGGCACCCCCGGGCACTACACTGCCTCCGAGCCTACCAGCTCCCTAACACCGGGGAGTGCCCCCCATGGCACCTCCCCTGAAACGCACACGTGGCAGGCTGGCTTCCCAGGCCCCTTTCCGAGGGTCACCCGTGCCCACAACACTGCCCACGCGGCTAATGGCGCCCCGGGCCCCCGCACCAAGCAGGCGCACCCGTGCCCACGACGCTATCCCGGCCCCCCATGGGCCCTTGGCCGACCACGGCCGACTAGCCTGGTGCCCGGGGTACCCACTCAGCGATACTCACTTTTCGCAGCCACGCTCCCAGCCCGTCAACAGGGCTCCTGCACCCCTCCAAATGGGTTTCGAGCCTACATTCACACCAACAACAAAACGACCTCCATTTTGTAAATTTGACTAACCCCCAAACTCACTCTACACTGACCCCGGGGTCCCTTGGGCGGGAGTCACTCCTCCCCCCAATCACTCATCGCACCATGCATTCCCCATTCGCTCCATTCACACAGACCCGCTGGCCTCACTCACTCACCAAGCACATGCTTCCACTTCACTCACCAACTCTTCAATACACTCACCGCTGAACTCTGCCATCCTTCTAACTACATCCCCTAACTAACTCGTGCTCCCACGTCGTCCCTTAAACTATAGCACGTTCCATTTAACCTACGTAGCTAAACTACGTCCCCGCTACACATTCACAAGTCTGTCACTGTCTTCTAAATCAAAAAATCATTTTATTTCCCAACCTAAATCTGGCTACAATCCCTCTAACTAATCCATTCCACGGACTCCATGAGGACTTACCCCTGCCCCATGAAGTCGGTCTAGCTAAGCTAACCCTTCCCCCTAACTAGTTTCCATCCTGTGCCCCGGGTCAAGGGGGTCTTCCACCCCTTGCCCAGTAATCCTGTGCACCCGAAAGTGAGGCTTGTTTTTTTTTTGTTTGTTTTTTTCATGCGCAGCACCAGCGCGGCAACTCGCGCACTTTGCACCTGCCCGTGACGTCATGCAGCTGCACGTGTTCCTCGTCCTTCCTTGGACGGTACCATCCGGCAGGGATACCCCTCCTGCCGGATTCCAACCCCACGTGCAGCCATGACGTCACCGTGCGCATAAAAAAAACACAAGCCCCACGTCTCGAGGGGTTCCCCACGCGAACACATGTGCTTTGCCCGTTGGAGCTTAACACACACGATCGCGTGGAGAACCCGTCCGGTCCAAATCCATAATCCTGCCTAAACTTTGTCCGTCCGCGGGATCGGCAAATCCACCGCGTGCGTTTCCGGACCGGGACTTCACTCTCGCAAGCGAGCACGTGGGGGCCTCGTGCGTTGCACAGCACGGACCTCGTGCTCGCGGCTGGGCGAACCCGGCACGGTCCCCGAAACAACTACAGCCGCAACTCGGCTTTCTTTCTTCACATGTCGCCGTCGTCGTCGCCATTCCACCCACGCACACCTGCGTGTAACGACGCTCACACTCCATTCCATTAAACTCACTCCGGGAGACGCGGCTGCGTGCTCCCGCATGCCAACCGACATCTCCCTCACATACCGCTCTCTCACACACACGGTCTCCCTTGCATAAACCATACCACTCACACGTGGTGCTCCATTCACTCGCGGCCTTCCACTCACTCGTGCCATTTCCCTCACACAAACCACACCACTCACACACGCGGGGGCACTCACCCGCGGTGCCTCATCCACACTCCGTACCTCACTCACACACGCGGGGGCACTCAACCGCGGTGCCTCATCCACACTGGCCGTTTCATCCACACACACGGCCTCTTCCACACACGGTGCCTCATCCACACACGGCGTGCTGGGAAGCACGTACTCCGGCACAACCGCCACCATACCACTCACACACGGGGTCGCTTCCACACACGGGGACGCACTCACACCTTGCACCACACACACAGGGACAACCACACTGGGGATTCGTGTCCCCACAAGGGTCTCCGGGGCCTCTATACCCCCCAAGCTCTCTGTGCACCTGTCCGCAGCACTCGTCCCCTCAACCTCGCAAAGCACGACCGAACTCACCTGGTCGTGACTCGCCTCAAGGGGGCATACTCCCTCCCCTCGTTCCTGGAGGAGGCCATCCAGCTGCTCGCACTGGGTCTCTACCCAGTCCGCCAGCTCACCCCATGATCCTCCACTACCTCCGTGTGTGTGTGTGCGTCACTTACCCCGTCTTCATCGTGCAGTCTTCCCTCTATCGTTCCCATCTGCCGTGTCTCTGCCAACTCAGTCACCTCTTCACCCTTTACCTCCCTTGTCTCTATTTTTATTTCCTTTGTCGTCACCTCGTGTCTCGTCTCACACGTTTTGGTCTCCCCATTTAATTTTTCCCTTTCGGTCATCGTCACGACCCTCGCCCAATACGCCCCCCGAATTATTTTTTCACCCGCCTCCACCGCGGGCCTGTCAGCCGTTGCACCCCCTCCCAGCTCGTTCGTTCCTACACGTGGAGTCGCCATTTTAAGCTCCCTGCTAACGGCCTTCATGCCCGCCTGCAGGCATCGGCCCATGTTCTGCGTCTCACCCCGCAGCTTTTTCGTTTCTTCCTTCATTTGCTTGCTCATGCTTTTTATTTCGTTTATAAATTCATTTGCGTTTGTATCCATCTTTTCGTTTATGTTCGCATTTATCTTCGCTGTCATTTCCGCATTCATCTTTTGTGCATTCGCAACCATCTTCGCTGTCATTTCCGCATTCATTTTTGCCAGCATGGTGAATAGCTGGGCCATGTCGGGTGCGCTTGGGTGAGCCGTTTCGGCAGGGGTTGGGGAAGGGTTTTGGTGGAGAGGGGGAGGGGAGGTATCATACACCGCGGCCGCTGCCGCACCCATTTCGGGCTCTGGGTTCAGTTGGGCGAGTTCGTTTTCCTGTACAACCAACATTTCCTGCACGGGGATTTCATCCTGAGCCATGGATTCTACACATTCTACATCCATTTCTAATACACCCGGCTCCCGCTCGCCTTGAGACGCCATCTTGCTTCTCTTAAAGGGTTAATTTAGCTCGCTCGTAATTTGGAGGGAATCGGGGGTCGCTCCTCTCACCCCCGGACCGATTCCCGTGAATTTAGCCGGAGACAGGAGAGCCCGTTTTCCCGTTCTCCGATACCAGTGCCGCGAGGAGGGCGATGAGTTTATATCGCACGACCTGACACCAGTGTTGCGGATTCGCGCCCGCCGGCGTGCGGACGGCCACGTAACTCGAATCGCGGCACGTCGCCCACCGGACGGACAATCCAGTCGTGACCCTCTCGGACTAACGCCGGGAACTAGTCACGGGTGGACCTTTCGGTCTCACCGCGATCGTGCCAATCGGCCCCCGCGTGGGATAGGGTTGCTCGCCAAATTCGACCTACCTAAGTACCCACACGGAGGGTAGACCGGGCGATCGCACCTCGCCGCAGGTCGACTTCGGACACGGGCCACTTTAAGCGACCCGTTCCGTACTATCGGGATAACCGAGCGGTGTTATTCGTCGGCCTCGACGGTTCGATTAATTATCGGGCGTTTTAGCCCACGACCAACCCTTTACGTGAAGCAAGATGGAGATTCAATAGAGGAAAAGACGAAGCGAAGCGGGAAAACAGTTCAACAATAAGCACATTTATTTCGCGATGAACGGAAAGCACACATATACAATTCCACCAAAAGCACATGTAAAAGAAGAAGACAATGCAATATTACACAAAAAGCAAATGCAACAATGCAGATCTATCCGACTACCGGGCACACGGCAACACTTATACAATTTTACTTCACAGACGGCGCCGACAACACATATTCCCAAAGCAAAAGAAAAGAGAACCACCCTCCAGGATGAGGCGGGCCTGGGGCCGAGACCGGGTCGGGCCTACTGTCTGATGATGAGACGCAGAGCGGCGGTGGCGCCTCAACTCCGCGGGCCTCGCGGACAGTGTCTGGTAGGGGGTGGGAAGGGGGCCCCCTTTGTCGCACTATCTCAGCGCGGGGGGAAACAGGAGGGGGTTGCTGATGCTCGGGGGAAGGAGGATTTCACCCTGTCTCGGGTCCCGCGGCGAGCGTCTCCTCCTCCACCTCGGTCGCGTTGCTGGCCTCTCCCTCTGCAGCTCCCGGCACCGACGCGAGCACCCCCTCGTCCGCCTTCGCCGCCGTCACCTCTCCACAGCTCCGTCTACTCGCCCTCTCCGTCTCCTCTCTTGGCTCGTCCCAACTCTTCACTCTTGACTTCTCTCACTTCTTTCCAGCTCCACCGACGACTCTCTTGAACTCCGCACAACTCTCTTTACTGACGAACGCAGCCGTTTATATAAGCCCCGTGGCTTCGCTCTTTCACCCTTGACCCTTTGCCTCCGACCCTTCACCTCTAACTGGCTCCCCATTGGACCGAGGAAAAGTGGGCGTGAATGCTTTTTGATCCATGAATTTGCATATCGCGACCTCACTCCAACGCCCTGGAGGCGGGGCCAAATCGCCCACGCTCTCCGATTGGACGGAACAAAAGTGGGCGTGAGTCGTTTTTGATCCGTTTTCTGCGGAAAGTCCGTGATGTTTTTGAATACGCTGCTCGGTGCGCGCCCTGCACGAGTCCAGTATCGGTGCCCACGAGTGGCGCGAGATGGTGTGGATGCGATGGTGGCGAGTTGTGACGGTAAAGGTCGTGGCGGTTGTGGTGAAGCGGCGTTGTGGTTGGTGGTTGTTGTTGTGAAGTGGCGTTGTGGTTGGTGGTTGTTGTTGTGAAGCGGAATTGTGGTTGGTGGTTGTTGTTGTGAAGCGGAGTTGTGGTTGGTGGTTGTTGTTGTGAAGCGGCGTTGTGGTTGGTGGTTGTTGTGTGATGGCTGTTGAGACGTGGTTGGTGGTGGTAATAATGGCGGCTGGTCCAAAATAAAGATAGTAAAAGAAAAACGGCTATCCTGAAGAGTCGCAGCCCGCATGAATGACATTTATTCCCTCTAGACAACGGGTTTGGGCCTAACTACACATATACTTACAGAGATATCTCACCTAAGGGACCTGAATGGTGGTTTGTGAATTTCGTCAACCACAACAATATATATATATATATATATATATATATATATATATATATATATATATATATATATATATATATATATATATATATCCCACATTCACAATTGTTATTTCAATTTATTCAAAATCCCTATGGTTTTTTTTAAAATAAAACTTCAACACTTTTTCCCAAAATGGACTTCACTTTAAACAGATTCAGTAGAGAGGGTGCGCCACAAACACCAAGGAACAAGGAACAGGAAGTTCTCTCCACATCCGGTGGGAAGAAGAAAAAAACTCTGACAGGCAAAACCCACAGTTTAGCATTACTCTGTCATGGCTTCAACACACACACGAACAAGCATTGCATCTCATAGACTGTGTGATCACGTGACAAATACCAATCACATTTCTGTATCATTTTAAAGTCATTGCCAACGGCATGCACACTGCGATACAATAGCCGCCATCCTCTTGAATCTGCAGATGAATCGATTTTCTCAGTTAAAGCTTAAGACAAACACAGACTTTGCCTAACAAAAAAATTGACCCAAACAAAGGTCAATTTGCATCAGAGTTTATCTAAGCAACCTCTTCTTCATCATCATCAGAAACATCAGTATCATCACTGTTTTCGGTGTTGGCATTTTCACAGTTGGTACATTTACACATATCTGTACATGGTACATTGTTTTTTCGACAAGAGCACCTCAACCCTGCACACTTCGAAACATTACAAGAACAATGGCTTACTTGTAAGAGAATATCTGGACCTGGATTCAGTCGCATCCATGTGATGCCGAGTGTACCATCAACCATTTGCCAGCCATGTCCTCCAGGAGAAGGGGCGTTTATCCACTGGCAAATAGATCGTCGATGGATTGCCGCCTGGTAATTTGCTCGTAGGACATGCATGTGCAGAGCATCTTTAGTTGGAGGAAGATTCGGTCCTGATGCAGAACTGATGCAATGTATTTTGTACCTCACCTCATTGACATCATTCAACTTGCGTTGCCCATACAAATGACATACGAACGATTCGAGAGAATGACAAATCGTTGGGCTCAGGTCAAAACTAGTCCCGAGTTCCATAAATGCACCTTTGAACACCTCACTATCCAACAATATTGAGAAGGGTTTCTTCTTGCCTTTCCCATAGAAGGCACTTGTGGAATCGCAGCCTGTGAAGGTGTGCAGGCCTATAAGGGATTTGCAAACATCTGTGCCGAGGCAACATACCATTTTTTGTACATAAAGAATGCGACATGTATCCTGCCATTGTTGAGATCCAGGTGAGGTCCACACTGATTAAGATCAAGCTTTGTTCCCACCGATCTTGGTAGAGAAGGTTTTATTACACATCAGACATATGCATACGGAGACAACAGGCTTTGCACACAATAGTCCACCCAGCCTAATCCTTTGGTGAGCTGGCTTTCAGCACTGCCTTATATTCAGTTTACTGTGACCTCTGAATGTCAAAGAGAATTTGTTACCATTCATTAGTTTTTAGCATTCTCCTGCCAGTACTGCTGATAAGAGAGCACATAGAGTACAGAAACAGCTCCCTTCCTTCCCTTATCAGGATTTGCAAGGTCGCCTCCTACATGTTGTTGGGCTTTAGCAGTTCTGGGCAGTAATCCAACAGATTCCAGGCAGCCCAGCTGCCCGGTCAGCAAGGCCACTTCAAACAGTCAACAAGGCCAGCTGTGGTGTAACTGTGTCAGCCCTTAGGCTGGCAAAACAAGTTCTTTGACAGTGCACAGATAAACATTGGGAAGATTTATGCTTTCCCTATTTCCAATAAGAAAAGTTTAACAAACCACTAGAAACATGCTTGGTTGCTGTTCGAGTACATACAATCTCCGACACCATTTACTCCCTGTCGTGAAGTATATGTTGAATGCAAGACTAGCTTGCAGTGATAGCGAGATGATCACAACATCTGAATTGCAGCTCACAATCACAACATCCTTGAATGTTGTACCTGCATGTTGAGCGTGGAGAAACAGGCGCGTGTCAGCCTCCTCGTGGTCACTGGATAGCGCATCAACAGATGTGAATGTGGTGCTACCATTTCTGCATTGCAGACGATGGCAATCTTGGCCATGCGTGATATATACGTCTATATCTCTTCCAAAAATGGCTTGTAGATTTAGATCTCGCCAGGCTGACACCAGGAAGGCCAGGAGCCCCTCTTTGTTCTGACCACTGGACAAGAACTTGGACCACTGTTTTGGTGTTTTCTGTTCCTTGGAGTATATCTGGATGGTCTGGCATCCACGTACTGCCCTCCTATCTCTTTCTGCGTTCTTGATACATACGTCGGGGTAACGGTCGCAGACGAAGTCAATGCGAGGGCTCTTGTACTTCTTTCCTAAAGTGGCCAGAGAATCAAAAATGGCATCGGCCAGTCCTCCAAACATGAAAGGAACAGGTTTGATGGACCGTATCACTGGGCCTGCGTCAACTATGATTGCTGCGTTGACAGGTATACCAACCTTGAGATGGTCAACACATTTTTCCTCAACTGATGTCAACAGATGCGATTTAACATTTTTTGCCAATGATCCATCAACACTAGCAAGAGGAAGAGAAACAGGAGCCAGTGAATGTGCAAGAATGTCTCTAATATTGACATTTAGACTCTGACCAATGGTGAGGAGTCGAGAGAACATCTTCCTCTCATTTTTTATGATGACTTCCTTCCCACTGGTCGTTTTTGTGGATTTAGACACAGACAAGTCTCCAAACGTCTTCAGGCGAGAGAAATAAGGTGTCAATGGTGAGAAGATGTCAATAAGGTGTCAATGGTTGTACTTTAGGCTTCTTTGATGCATTTTGATCAGTTGTAACAACTGCCTCATCAATGTCATCATTCTGTGAAATTAGCCTGTCATTCATGAACCTCAACAGGGCTTTCTCAACAGTTTGCCTTGCACATAGCAAATCCTGTTTGATAGTGTCTGAGGCAACAACACCGGAACTCAAGCTGACCAGTTGATCTGTCTCATGCTGAAATAGATTTATCATGTACTGGATGGTTTTCATGACTGACTGTACCGCACATTCATCTTTTTTTACCTGTGCCTTGTACAAACCCTTCCTCTTGGAGCAGTCTGGAGACATTCCGGCCATTGTCTCGCATTGCCTTGCAATAGCAGAACGCTCTGGCAGGGACAGGATCCACCTCTGGATAGCTCCAGGTCTAAGAGTTAGGCCTTTCAGACCACCAGTTGTCTTTGAATCACGGTTTCAGGTTTGTTCTATGGCTTGATCACAAGCAATAGACGAGAATGGATGTCTGTCTTGTCGTTGTACTGTCCACTGGCCACTGACAAGATTGTCATTATGACAGGCAGGGTGTGTGGTTTGAAGATTAACCATTTCCAGCCAGTACACAGGGATATAACGGGCATAATTCTGCCTGTCATAGGCAAAGAACCATCATGGAATCATACATCGGACTGCTACCAGATGAAGCTTCCAGTCAGACTCACGAGTAGCCCTCACAAATGTGAGCAAGGTCTGCACGATTGACAAGTCTGAATGCCAGAATCTGAATGTTGGGTTTTCTGCGCAACGCTTTTCAACGAATGCCCCCCAACATGGTCCTCAATGAGGTGAAGTCATCAGACACCATCACCTCTTGTAGGGCTGCCTGTGATGAAAACGTAGATTGCATGTGTTGTATGAGAGCAAGATACCTGTCCTGGACATCCTGAGATAGTGTTCCCAGGAAAGCTTGAAGTTGGAGTCGCTGGAGTGCTTCGAACATTACTTCGTGCACTCTAATGCTCCTGTTGTAGAAGTGCCCCGACATCACACCTCGGATGGAACCTTGAGCTACTAATTCTGACTCAATGAGGATGTCCTCGAAGCCAGATCCACCATATCTCTTACCAATCATGGCCATAAATGCCATGCATGTGTGGAACTCCCCAAGGCGTATAATAATACGATTTCTCAGGGTTTCGTCCAGCCACCTGATTTATTGTGCTTTGGCATAAATGGCCTGGTCAAACACAAGCACAATGTGCAAAAGTTCCAGCCGCTCCATCATGTCAGCGCTGCGTTTCATGATCGCGCTTACAGTCGACATATCGGTGGGAGAGCCCTCTGCGACAGGGAGATAGTGCAGAGCTGACTTAGTAAGGCACTTGTCACTCTGCAAGAGGACATTAAAACCAGTCCAATTGCAAAGTGGCTCTTTACAACTGTACTTAATCAGTTTGAACGAGAAGTCAGTTTCTTCTGCTGTGATGAGGACAGCATCATTTGACTGGAGCCCGGCATCAGGTAGAGGCACCCTTGGACCCTTCCTCATCTCCCGGTAATACTCAACCATTTGGCTGGGTTGGGACTGAAATGAGCGGCTGTCACTTTTCGGCACGTATTTATTATGGGTATCTGTATTTGAGATGCATCTCTGTACCATGATCCCATTTGTAAAGTGGGTGGTGACTTGGCCGGACAATGTCTCCTCAGAAAAGTCTATATTTTCCCAAACTAGAACTGTGGGCACTTCCTTGGAAAAATTCTTGGGAATATCATTTGCGGCCAGTCACTGAACTTGGGCTAGACTTATTTCTAGTCGGTGGATAGTATCCCACGATGTGCAATGTCCTAATCTGTGCATCAGGGTAACCAGACGGGATGAGCCCGTCAAGTGCCGCAAAGTCATCCCCAAGGTGAGTGACTTTGGAGTCTGCTTTTTACCTCTTGATGCGAGGTAGATAATGTCCTGAGCAATGGACAGTATCTTTGAATGTGTATCCACATGGACCACATCACGTTTCGACAAAGTCGGATCATCACTAGCACCTAAGCACCACGCAATTAGATTGAAGAGTGAATCAGGTACAATACATTCAATCACCTCCACACCAAGACTGACCGATGATGGTGGCCATGACTTACGTACATCACTAACCCCATCAATAGCTGAATTCACAATTAGCCCAGCACTAAAAAGGGTCCTTCGTTCATCGTGGTCTGAAGACAACTGTCCAGGATGATCAATGTCACGATCACTTTCATTATCAGTTCCTGACGATGTGGACAACATCATGGGGTTGTCAATGAGACGAGCAGGGTCCATACTTTCGCATAAGACGAATTGACAAGTATTTCTTCTGTTTGGCGCGTAGGATCTTAACATCGGATATTTGCGTTCTATCCTTTTCTTCAGTACGTCAGATCTGTTCAATGAAACAGGAAAGAGTCGAATCAGTCAAACAAAAATGTTCCTTCAAGTTAAGAGTCCATATCACCACGCACTATGTAACCAACTGCTTCAAATCCCTTGACACCCTCAAACCTTTAACAATGCACTGGCAAATGAAACCACTGGCAAATGAAATTTTATCACAGGTTTGAACCAGGCTCGATAGAATACCATAATGGGTGGCAAGAACCAAGAACAAAGGCTCACATATAGCCTGAAGCATCCATGTCATCTGTCTCCTTCACCTTCTTTATGAACAGCTCCCTCACTTTGCTCATTTTTGACAATCTGTTCTTCATTGATGATTTTGGTTTCAATGATTTCTTCGCAAAAAGCAGCAAATGAAGCTGGATAGGGTAACGGTGCAGCTGTCCTGAAAAATTGTGGGAACAATCATATGAATAATTGTGTGAACCATCATGATATGGACACTTCATCAACATGAAGCAGTATTGTGTGCTGGAATTAATTATACTGTCATTGTCTTCAAAGAATGATAGAACAAAAAGAGCAGTGTGATCAGATACAAAAAATATAGTGATTGACACATAAAAGTTGAGGTAAAATAAATGTGAAGTAGCACATACCTTTCTTTCGTTGGCAAAACTCGGAACTCGAGTGTAGCTTTTGAAGCATTCGTGGTGGTATCCAGCCTCAATTGCCACACAGTCTCGACCCTGAGTGTGGAGCAAGATATTCTTCCCAACAGTATCATTCTTCAACTTTGCCACTTCGATCAGTTTTCCTGAAGAAAAGTTGTAGATTTGTCACCAATGGGCAAACACACACTTTTGCTTTTGATTTTAATGCATTTTTGGGAATTAATGGGAGGCGATGACAGAGCAGACAGGAAAGAGACATGAGAAGTAAAAACAAGAAATGGGATGGAGTAAAGGGCCTGGGGAGACTGAAGATTTAATCAACACGAGGCCGACAATGTTTACATACCTGCTGTTTCTGTTTCAGCCTGGCGCAGTCTACCCAACACTCTCTTTCTTTGAACCCTGCAGTATTTATCTGCTCTGTTGCAAATCAGGCAGACAGCAGGAAGGACGTGTCGCCGTGAACTCTCAACATGTCCAGCAATGTTCGATGCAGAGCGCAGTTTTTTTGGCGATGGTTCATCCATGCAATCATCAACAATCGCAGAGTCATCATGCATGGTTTGTGAACAACGTTTCTCAGCCCCACGTATTCTTTTTGCATCGATGAAGCGACGGTAGCAAGTGTCGTGATAGTCCAGATGACTCGGGATTTCTTCACACTCAATATGCACTCGTGCACTCTCGGCTAAACGTCGTTCGTGACCGTCTAAGACGAGCCATTTGTTGACACTTTCTCTCCATTTATCCCATCTTGCAGGCGTAAAACGTTTGACTTCTTCGTTCGCTCCATTGTCCTGGTGAATAATACACTGGGGAGCGTCCTCACTGGCCATATTCATCAAAAATTACCGATAAATCGCCGATCAGCTGCCGGTGATTTCCTCCAAGCAGGGAGCTGCCATCTTGGTGACGTAATTTGCATACGATGTCATCTATTGGCTGTCGAAGCGTCATGTGGCCCACACGTGATCCGAGTGGAGAAAATTCAAATGAGAGAGCGCAGGGAATTAATCGATTTTCAAGATGAAAATACATAATAACTGCAGCTATTTGAGTGGAGAACTTTTGCATACGTATGTATTTCGATACTATCATATTATCAAGGTTTTGTCGTCCCCTCCACCCCCCCCGATGAGTGGAACGAAACTGTACGATACAGCTTACGGCTGATGGCCAATGATATTTCTTCCTTAGTTGTTAAAAAATATCGTCAAAATTCCAACAGAACACGTTTCATTGCAGTGAATATTGGACTCGCACAAGTTTCGTTTTTTACTCTCAGCAACACATGCATCTCAATGCAAATCACCAGCCACGCTCCCAGCCGGTCAATCATCTCCTGCATCCTATAAAATTTACAGTCGACTTTCCCACATTTGGGGAAATCGCAGGGGTCACCCTTCCCTCCTGAAAGTGCAATGGGTAGACCTTGCCCTGAGAATACCGCCTTACCTAACTGATGGGGTATCTTTCCAATCAGGTAAGTATCAATGCAAACATATATCTCACACGTCCTATGCGCGGTCTGTGGCATGTCACTTCGTCATGCTCATTTCATCTGACTCCTCTTAACAATGAACTTTTTCTTTGTTCAAAATGCGTTACCTGCTGAGAGCACTCTCCCTTACCTTCGCTCAAGCACTTGTCGTTCCTCCAGGCACTGCCTCGGGCAGATTAAGCACCTCCGGTCACGAGCACCGCACCCACGTGACGTCGGTTCGAATCCGAGTCACCAGGCACCAACTGTTGTGGATTTTTTTTTAACCCACCCCGTTGTGATTGTTGAAGGATTCTACCTGGCTGATTGTGGAATCCTATTTTACTTCAGACAGAGTTTAACGTTTGTCCGATTTGGTTATAAAATCCTGCATAAAACCCATTAACACTGAAAACCGATGTCCACACAAGTCCTTCCTTGTGAAACTATTTATTTTCGAATTATCCACCATACACTTTTCACCCTCATACAATGAACTTAAGAATCCCCATTGATTGCAATATTTTTTATCTTCTATTTAATTTATTCTTACTTTAGTTCACAGTTAGACCAACCCGATTCAATTCACCTCCACATTACATCAGAGAGTTTTATTCTAACTTGGTACTTGGTCAGTTCCAAGGAGTACAAGCCCCTGAGATTCTCATACTTCCTCAGGTACTTGCACTGAAACAATTTTACATTTCAAAGCATTTTATACTTTCATGGGAGAGTGGTGGGGGCTATCAACCCAGACTGCAGACGTGTCCTTTAGACGAGAAGCCACTTCGTACATTTTGAGGCAAAGGTTCGTTGTTATCAGCTCAATCACTCTGCTCCAGACCAATACTTTTATCATCATTTAGGGCAAAAGTCTCTTGGCCAGAAAGGACAGCTAATTCAACTTGTAGCATAAAAGTTACATTTCTAAAACTCCATTTGTTACAATTTAGAATACATTAATATAAATTTTTCCCCCACAGTATCCACTGTTAGTAGATCACCACTGTCTTCCTTAAATGGGTTTCCCATCTCTTCAAATACATCCACAAGAGATTTCACTTCCTGGGCAAAGTTAGGTTGAACTGACATGGTTTGCTCATGATGTTTTGTCGAATCATGACTGGGGCTGTCTTCAAACTCTGCAATAATCCTTGATATTTCAGGCCCTGCTACCATCCATCGCCGAGGGCATTTGGATTATATCTGTCAGGCCAACGGCCCCACCCTCACCTTTCACAAGGCCATTTACCTGCTCATGTGCTATTAATATGGTCCAAGCTGAATACCCACTTAATGAACAAAACAAGTGATTCCAAGTACAGAGGAAAATCTCCCTTCCTGAATGCTTCAATAATCTGAAGAATGCAAAGTTGCATGGAGTTGAAGAACAAGTGCCCAGTATTGGAACTGTGGTTGTTCCGTTGACATTTTTCTCCCTCCAGGCTGCAAGTTCCAATTGTTGCTCTTCATCTGAGACAGTGGTTGTGTATCTGTCATATGCATTATGCTGGAGTATAAAGAAGGCAGCAACTGTCACTTGGTGGGCATGTCTGGTTCGGGTTGCATGTGTGACCTTCAACAGAGAATCAGATACCCCACCTGCAGCAATACCAGCACTGGAGATAGCAGTTGTCCAACCACTGCTCGAGATCAAGCCAAATCACCTATGATCTTAAGAGCTGCAATTTCAATGTGTAATCCACCAAACATTATAACATATTTATCTTCTCCATGTGTAGCAGGGAAGTTCCATTATAGAGTTTTGGCTACAGCAAATAGTGGTTGGTCCATTACCAAAACTGGAACCTGGCTTGGATTGAGGTGTTCAGTTGCAGCCTTAACAACATTCATTGCATGGTGTATCATGGTGACTGAATGTGCGCATTCTAGGAAAAGAGGAATGAGGGACACTATTGTTGTAGGAGATATAGAATCTTGCTGCACTGAATGTGCGCATTCTAGGAAAAGAGGCATGAGGAGGCATGAGGGACACTATTGTTGTTGGAGATGTAGAATCTTGCTGCACTGAAGCATGCATGGTAAGCAGCCAATGAAACGAAGTCTTCTTTGGTCAGCTCGGGTTTCTTCAGCAGTTCTCTAATACAAGAAGATGTCGTGCAGAGCACGATACTTGTAAAATCCATAAAACAAATTTGACCTCAAATATAATTGGTGGTTGAATTCAATGATCAAATGTGCAACTCCTCTTCAAATTTCAAGTTAATCGGATGAAAATTGACAATTTTAGAAATTCGGCAGATGTTGACAGTTTTGCGTATGTTTATCTTTTGGCCAACGTGGACCTCAAAAATAATTGATGGTTGAATTCAGTGACCAGATGTGAAAATCCTCTTCAAATCTAGTCAATGGGATTAAAAATGAGGATTTTCGAAATACCACCTTCGTTGTTGACATTCGGCCTATTTTGACCTTTTGTTCTTTGTTGACCTGAAAAACAATTGGCTGGTTGAATTAACTGACCTGAAATATAGAACCATTTCAAATTTCAAGTCAATCGGATGAAAATTGAGGATTTTTGAAATACCACCTTCGTTATTGACCTTGGGCCCATGTTGACCTTTTGGTTGATGTTGACCTCAAAAATAATTGGCTGGTTGAATTCACGATCCTGACATGCAAATCCGGTTCAAATTTCAAGTCAATCGAATGAAAATTGAAGATTTTAGAAAGTAGGCATACGTTGATTTTTTTGCCTGTATTGACCTTTTGGCCGACGTCGACCTCAAAAATAATTGGTGGTTGAATTCAGTGATCTGAAAAACAAATCCTATTCAAATTTCAAGTGAATAGGATGAAAATTGAGGGTTTTAGACAGCTCACCCCAGTTGTTGACCTTTGGCCGATGTTGACCTTTTGACATCAAAAACAACAGGATTCTTCCTTCTGACAAACTCTACCACGTAATGAAGTTTCGTGAAGATCGGTTTAAATTTTGAACTGAAGGCGAAAAACAGACGAACAGACAGAAAAACGAAATCGACGAATCAATACACTCGATAAATCTTCGATTTTGCAAGTACCAAACAGACAGAAATAGGTGAAAACATCACCTCCTTCCCCTTCAATGGCAGAGGTAAAAACAGGAATAGTTTTGCAAAGGAGACTCTATTCTTTCGGTTGTGCAATTCGTGGTTTTGGTATTTTTGATCAGTTTCATTCACATTGATTCAGCAATCAAGAAAAACTGCAATTAGAAAATATATTAAGAAATTAATTTTCACGAATGCGATTAAATTATCAGAGCCTGGATAGCTCAATCGGTAGAGCATCAGACTTTTAATCTGAGGGTTCAGGGTTCAAATCCTTATTCAGGCAGTTATTTTGTGTTGTTAAAAAAGATGATGCAACCAGTCATTTTCCTTTGACAATCCAAGAGCCAGAACTCGGTTCTCTGGCATAACCGGTCCATTTGCATGAGGAACAGTTGGATCAGGTCAAGGTTGGACTACTGGAGGCACTTTGTGTATGATGCAGGAAGTGCCTGGATCTTTTTGCTCTTCTGAGTTGTCTCACTTATCACTGGAATAGCACGTGATGTTCCTTCATTTTCAACTGATGGTTGTTGCATCATGGATATACCTGTCCCATGAAAAGAATCTTTGGCAGTTGTTGAACTCGGGTTGTGATCAATATTGTCTTCTGCTGCCACAGTAAAGATGTTCCTTGCAAGTTTGGGGGGACAAACCACTCCTTCCTTATCATACATGGCACAAACTTTGTTAGCTATCTCTGTAGAAATTCCTAGGTCACGATCATATGATATACAGAATCCCATGTTGTAGAGAGTCTCAACCAGACCTTTCTTTCTCGTTTCTCCATGGATCTTTAGTGCTCGATAAATTGGTAGAGGTGTTTCTCTATCCCTGTTGTGTCGATTAGTTGTGTTTGGTGATGCCCGGCATGTGCTGGATTTGTTGACACTGTTGAACACAAGTTGTGAGATAGTTTGACTTGCACGGGCTGTTTGACTTGCACTTGACTTGCAGATTTTCTCGCTCACCATCACACTTCATTCTCGGACATTCCGGTTCACTCGCTCTTGGCACACACTCCATTACATTTACACTCCGTACATTTGGCACTCCAAGAAACCCCGAGTCCTTTATTCCCCCCAAGCTCACCAAACACCCATTTGCATCATGCACGTGCCCGGTCTCACCATGACTCAAGATGGCCACATTCAATAATAGGTAGAGGAAGGTCTATAATTACAAAGTGGTGGCACACACTAACACTATCAACACAAGCAGATAGGGAATAAGTATACCTGATGAACCTCACGGAGTAAACCCCCTTTCTTTTCTCTACACCTCGTCAACACCACCAGCCACCCTCACATGATGGTCGGGATGGCCATCCATGTTCTGAAGATTCATGGCGTTGGCCTGATATGCGGCAACGAGACACAGAGCGTGGGCATGCTCCCTAAGTTCATCAGGTGTCATGTCTGCAGAGATATTAGGTCCTACCTGGGTGAGTTAATAACCCTCGATAAGGTCACAAACAACCACCTTATTGACTCTCTTCAACAAATCCGCCTTAGTTCCCAAGGGTCGTGTCACCCATCTCAACGAGGAGCCGCCCGATTGCCTATGCCAGACGCTTGAATTTCGTTGACCTCACTTCTTGCAGATCTCTTCGAAAACCAAAGTCGGGGTTTGTTTCTCCAAACTTGATCGCAGTTAAGGCATTTTCCATTCATCCCTGTAGAGTCGAGTCAGCAAAGGCCAAGGGAAGTTTGGATGCTCATGCAGAGCCCGATCTATCACATCCAGAGACGTGAGCCCAGATCCAGCCGCTTGAGCAAGCGGGAGACTGGGAGACCGTACCCGGCGCAGGTCGGCTTGGACACGAACCGCTCAAGCGTTCTGTTCCGTTCTGCAGTGATAAGCGAGCGGGTATTATCGCCCGACCTCGCCGGATCCGATTATATTTAACGGGTATTTAATAACCCAACTATTATTCCGCAATGCAAGATGGCTGCACGGACTTTTTCAAACCCAACCATATTACCAATGGCAGTAACAATGTCATCAACACTGACCTCGTTTGGAGGAACGCACACGACACCATTTTTCCTCGTCAAGGCCTCATAGGCCGCGTAGCGGGAACGTGTCGACATTCTATGATTCCAGCGAACGGAAGTGAGGGGAGGGGGTGAGGGAGGGAATGAGGGGAAAAGTCATATAACCGCTCAGACGTGTGTTTCGCCGAAACAAAAAAAAAACACCGTAATACAGGTAAACAGGAACGCACTCGATGACGGAGTAGGCTACTGGCTCGAAGCTTACCTATAACACAAGCTGTGGGCTCTCTGTCTCTCTCTTGTCCCAAAGAAGAAAAGGGGTAAGGTAAGGGAACGAAAAATATAAACACAAAACCGTTATGAACCACGTGGGGAAAAGGGGTGGGGGTGAGTTACAAACTCAACAGGGTGGGGGGGGAGGGTACGGGGAAAGGAGGGGGAAGGCGAGTCGAGAAGAAGGGGGTGCGAGCGGAAAGCGGAGGGGGAAGAGGAAAAAAAAAACGATGAAAATATTAAACGACAGGGGACAGAATAACACTGGACTCACAACACTGAGCAGGAGCCTACGGTGGCCATGACACCGTGCCCAGAAACCAAACCACCAGCAGGAGGGGAGAGAGAGAGGGAGAGAGAGAGAGAGAGAGAGAGCGAGAGACAGAGAGAGAGAGAGAGAGAGAGACAGAGAGAGAGAGAGAGAGAGAGAGAGAGAGAGAGATATATATATATGTTCATGTCAAACACATCACAGAATGATATCTTTGTATATATACTGTATATTTATATATATACTGTATATTATATATATATATATATATATATATATATATATATATATATATATATATATATATATATATATATATATATATACTATATATTATATATATATATATATATATATATATATGTATATATATACACACACACACATTTGCAAAAAGTATGTGAAAGTACTTTACACTTTTACAAAACCATATATTGCATCACAAAAAGAAGCTGAACACCTCATCAGTGTACCACTGATCATCCACAATGTCCGAGCTCTAAAGATAAGCTTGCTCCATGTTTACCCGTGCCGAAAACATACCTTTAAAGCAGAAAAGCACATTTACATTTTTCCCCTTCAATTCAACACAGCGATTAACTCGTCTGAACAAGCTTGGCTATCAGGACAAACACTTAAGACATCCTGAGACACTTCACTATTTTCTGTGTCTCGATCAGAGTCGGCAAGTGGAGGAAGCGAAGCTTCCACACCCGCACATAACTCCGGTACCACCAAGGGGTTTTCAATGTGGGACGTACCTCGGAGGTCCTGCGAGCCTGACACGATCTGAACCTTATTCTGCTCTTTAGCACCAAATGCATCAACGTTTGACCGTTTTTTGGCCTTTTTCCTGGTATCCGTAACAGATGCTTCCATATCGTCCACACTGTCCTGTACAGTGGATTATTAAGGAAGGGATTCAACCACTTTCACTTCCTCCTTTGGTGGGGGAGGATTAATTACGTCACGATCAGACACCCTCTCCCCAACGCCGGTTGGGTTGGACGAGTAACGTGTCGCTCACCTCAGCCAGTGGGGGGCGGGGGGGGGGGTCTAGTCTCCCGATTCACCTCGTCCTTGTTGGAGAATTATTCCTCTTTAGACAAGTGGCCCTTACTTCAGTCTTACTAGATTAAAGTGGTTGTTTTTTGCCTCTCTACTTTTCATTTATTAAAATTGTTAAGGCCTAAAACCTAGTGTTAATCTTGTATTTCTTTGCCACTTGTGGACGTTTGTTTAATTATTTGATAGTCCAAGGTGACTGGTCTGATAAGACTGGACTTTTGCCTATATGCTATCAAAAACCCTCTCCACTCTCAAAATGCATATATATATATATATATATATATATATATATATATATATATATATATATATATATATATATATATATATATATATATATATATATATATACATGGGAGAGGTTCATTGAGAGAGAAATGTACGAGGGTGAGAACATGAACTGGTGGATAACATTAGAAATAAATTGTACTAAAGGAAGAGAACTGTTTGTGGACATTGATTTATCGGTGTCTGTGATTTTGAGAACAGGATTTTAAAACCAAATCGGCTAAACGTTAAACCCTCACAAGTTAAATAAGATTCCACAACAACCTGAAGAATTCTACAACGATCACTACGAGGTGCCAAGAGAAAAATCCACATCAGTTGGTGCAGTGACTCGGATGTGCTTAATCTGCTGGAGGAATGACGAGTGCTTGAGCAAAGGTAAGCAGAGAGCGTTCCTCGAGGGTGCGCTGTCTTAGCAGGTAACGCATTGTCGAACAGAGAGTACATACAGAGAATTGGAGCATTATTGTATTTTGTGTTTTGTTGTATTTCAAACATTGAAGTATTCGTGATTTGAGAGGGGATTTTGAAAGATGGGAAATAGAAATGGGAAAAATGATGAAATTGTGTATACCGAGGAAACTTTTCAAAAACCACGGAGCGGTATGTGTGCAAGATTTATGTTTGATAAGTATGGGCCTGATGCTGTGAGAGACGTAGGAGAATGGTGCAATTGGACTAGAAATAGCAGATTACCTTTTCCTGAGAATGGAACGTTTGATCATGATTGTTTAGATAATTTAAGAAAAGTACTGAAGGTGAAAAATAGGGACAAGAAGGCCCAGAAGCATGTAAACTGGAGCGAAAATATAAATTGGATGGAGGAATGTCGTGACAGAGCCGAAAAGGCACGGTTGTTAAACCTGAAGGGTCAGCTAGACGAATTAACGAAGCAAATACCGGTAAGACTTGAAAATAAAACCAAGAGACAATGAGCTGTGCCTGTCAGATTTGAGGATGAAGAAGAAGAGTCAGATACATGGCCAGAGGGCATAGTTCTGACAGCACAACCGCTCGAGGACGAAGAAGCGGACGAGACAGAGGGAGATGATGCCACAGGGCAAGAAGAGGCTCGATGGGGAGCCAGGGGAGTAATTAAAAAGGAGACGAAGGAAGCTGAAACACAGCGCAGAGAGAAAGTTTCTCTTGCAAACAAGGGTAGAATGCAGACTCGATCAAAAAAAAAATGCCACTCTGGATTGAAAGAAGAGGGTGTACCATTTGCTCATGCATTCCTAAATAGTTTGACAGCCAAATTCCAAAACGAAATTAAGCGAGTGTGTATCGGCTGGGAATCGAAGGAGGTAAAAGATTTAATGGAGTATGTGACGCATTGCCATTCATTGATAAAAACAACGTTCTGACGAGACAGATGAAGCATCATTAATGCTGTCTCAGGTTCAAGGTCAAGGTGAATGCACCGGTGGAAGGAATGCGAGATATAATGCACAAAACCGAGGGCCAACCTATAACCGTGGGAGACCACAATACAGAGACCCGCGCAGAGAGGTCTGTCAGGCATGTGGGCAACCAGGTCATTGGGCCAAGGAGTGCTGCAACCGCAGAAATGGTCGAACTTATAGTACGTACGGACCGGTAGAAGAGAGAAGAGGGGTACAATACAGAGATGGAGATCCATATTACAGACAGCAGGACAGATGGGGAACACAGCTTGAGCAAGCTGGCTCATTTCAACCCACTGCACCTCACACAGAATTCCCTCCTCCTCCTCCATCCTCATTCCCACCTCCTCCGCCCTCATTTCTACCTCCTCCAACTCAAAGTTCATTTCAACCCCAAAACCCATTCGTTTTATGACAAAGAACAGAAGCGACTTCGTCTGAGTTACCCTTCCTGACTTTGAAACCATGTGACGAACCTAAATTGACATTGAAAATTGAAGGCCGAAAGATTCCTTTCTTAGTCGACACGGGAGCGACTAAATCTGGGCTCAGAAAGAGTGATTTCCCGGATGCCCCGTTATCGCGAGAACGAGTGAAGGTCGTGGGAATGTCAGGAGTTGCCTGCACGATCCCACTGACCGAGCAGCTACGGGTGGAAATTGGACCATTGTCTGCAAACCATGCATTTTTGATGGCAACTGATACGCCAATTAATCTGTTGGGGAGAGATCTGTTATGTAAGCTGGACTGTACAGTGAAATGTACCCCTGGGGGAGTATATTTAGAAATGCCTCACGAATCGCATATAACTTTGCTGAATTTATTGCAGGAAAATACAGAGAATCTTGTATATCAGTGAACTGTGATTAATTTTGAAGCATTTAAATATTTGCAGGAATATGTGTCACATTTGGAGAGAATCGTACCCGAGGAGTACGACTGGGTGAGTCAACACCACATGGACAGAGAGGGGGTGCAGACTCGACTACATTGCATTGCAGATTGCAACGTCAAGGGAAAAGATAAGGTCTGTGCGAGTGAAACGCTTTCGAAATTACACCAGACCTTTGACCTAGTGTTGGGAACAATTTGGATTGGAAAGCAAGGGATTGGCCTGGAGGTGCATCTCACGCAAGAACAATTAAAATTGTGGAACCAACCGTCCAGTGTTACACCACATGCTACTTTAGCGATTGCAAAAGGTTATCAAGAAACGGACATCGGTCACATGGTAACCTCTTTGAAGAAAGCATCACAAGCGACTTTGATGGAGTCGAGCCAAGTAAACGGACTTTGGAATATTGGAGCAGATGGATATTGTTGGTCAGAATGTCAAGGAACGGTGAAAGCTGTGTTCGAGATGGCTGATCTCTCGGAAATAAATGGGTCAGAAAAATTACCTGAATTACTCGAACAAGTCCCGACTTGTCTGTGGGCAACACATGCCAACGATGTCGGGCGAATTAGAGGCATGCACCCAGTCAAGATGAATATAGATCCGGAAGAGAAACTGCCTCGAAAACCGCAATACCCCTTGCGTCCAGAGGCGGAAGCATGGATTGCACCCGTAGTGGAAGCGCGATTGAAGCAAGGGATAATTATTCCCACAGTTAGTCAATGTAATACGCCGATCTTACCTGTAAGAAAACCTGGGAAGTCAACGTGGAGATTCGTACAGGAGTTGAGGGCAGTGAATGACACGGCTTATTCCGGCTTATCCTGCAATTACAAATCCAGCTACCATTCTAGCAAGCATCCCATGTACTACTACCTATTTTAGTGTCGTGGATCTCTGTTCAGCTTTTTTTCGTATACCGATAGCCCAAGAGGCACAATTTATTTTTGCGTTCACGTATAAGGGAAGGCAATACACTAAGACTGTGTTTCCTCAAGGGTATGTCGAGAGCCCGACACTGTTTTCTCGAGCTTTGAAAGACGACTTGGATGACGTAGTTTTTCCCTGTGGATCCACACTGATTCAATGTGTTGACGACCTGCTGATCTGTTCAGCGTCGAAAGACGCATGCGAGCGAGATACGTTGACACTGTTGGGAGCTTTAGCCAGAAAGGGACACAAAGCATTGAGAGCCAAATTGCAGTTTTGCCAAGAACAGGTGAAATATTTCGGGCATATTTTGAAGGGAGATACAAGACGCATATCCCCGGAACGTATAGCTGCAATATTAAAACTGCCCAAGCCAACTACAGCTAAACAGATGAGGTCTTTCCTCGGAACGACCGGCTATTGCAGGCAGTGGATACCAGATTATGCAGCCTTAGTGCGCCCCCTGCTGGAAATTGGTTCGGCGAACGCGCCCAGTCCACTGGCATGGACACAAGATGCAAACAAGGCTTTTGTAACGTTAAAGCAGGCGCTTTCTGCTCTGCTCATGCTCAAGGTATACCAGACTATGAAAAACCTTTTTATTTGTACGCAAGTGAGAGTAGGGGGTTTGCACAGTCGGTACTGACACAGAAGCATGGAAATAAATTACAGCCTGTTGCATATTACAACACTAAATTGGATCCGGGAGCGCAAGGATTCCCATCTTGTCTAAAGGCAGTAGCAGCCGCTTCGCTCGCGGTGCAGGCGACAGAAGCACTCGTCGCGGGAAACACTTTGATTCTCCTGGTACCGCATGCAGTGACAGCTGTACTGTTAAAAACGAAAACACAGCATTTGTCGGCTTCAAGAGCAACGACATACGAACTCTCACTCACAGCACCCACGAACATTACAATTAGAAGATGCGCACTGCTGAATCCTGCTAGTTTGCTGCCAAGAGAACAAGATGGTGATCTTCACAATTGTGAGGAGGTAATCGTACACACGTGTCTACCGCGTCCTGATTTGAGAGACACACCAATCCAAAATTCTGAATTGATTTTATATCGACGGTTCGTCATCACGCGCACCTGATGGATTCCTATTAACAGGCTACGCCGTTTGCTCTGATCACGAAGTAATCGAAGGCGGGAGGTTGGCTGAGAGCTGCTCCGCGCAGCAAGCAGAACTATTCGCCCTCACTCGTGCATGCCACTTAGCCAAAGGCCAAATAGTGACAATTTACACTGATTCCGGCTATGCCTTTGGTGCTGTACACAAATTCGGAGCCCTCTGGCTCGAAAGGGGTTTTATAACATCATCAGGTGCGCAGGTGAGGAATGGAGCATGGATTGCGAATCTGCTGGAAGCGATACTTCTCCCTCACCAAATTGCAGTGGTTAAATGTAATGCCCACACCAGAGGATCTGATGACGTCTCACGGGGAAATGCAAGGGTAGATATAGCTGCAAAAACTGCTGCCAACACTGAAACTCTCTTGATATCACAATGTGTATTGAGACAAGGGGCGATGCCAACCATTGACGATGTAAATACTTTGAAGACAGCTGTTCGTGCGAAAGAACGAGATTTGTGGATATTGGCTGTCTGTGAATTTGAAAATGAATCCAAATTATGGGGATCATCTGATGGTCGTGTGGTGGCACCAAAAGCTCTGTTACCCTGGTTCGCACGATTGGCACATGGGGCCGAGCATACCAGCAAGGGGGGCATGAGTACTTCAATTGAGAGACAGTGGTTTGCCCCGGGGTTTAGTCCAATTGCAGAACAGTATTGTAGGACCTGTCACATTTGCCAAAAACATAACCCAGCAAAGGGGGTGCAGATGGCCCCAGGGGGTCATCCAATTCCATTCGGACCTTTTGTTCATATCCAGATGGATTTTGTTCAGTTGCCAAAATGCTGTGGCTTTGAATTTGCTTTAGTCATCGTCGATTTGTTCACCAAGTGGGTTGAGGCTTACCCTTGTAGGAAAGCAGATGCCATTACTGTGGTTAAACTGTTGATGAAGGATTTCATCTGTCAGTTTGGAATACCTTGTAGTATCTACAGTGACCAAGGTACTCATTTCACAGCTGAAGTGGTGAAATAATTGTGTCGGGTATTGCAAATCAAGCAACATTTTGACTGCCTGTACCGTCCGCAATCTGCGGGGGCAGTGGAGAGGAAAAATTGTTTTCTAAACAATAAACTGGCCAAGATTTGTGAACAAACTGGATTAAAATGGCCAGATGCTCTGCCCATTGCTCTCATGACTATGAGATCTACCACAAATCGAAACACTGGCTTATCTCCGCATAAGATTCTGAAGGGAAGACCAATGAGATTACCGAACTCACCTCCTTTGACTGTAAAAGACATGAAGGTGCATCAAATGGACGACACGTTGCTTGCTTTCTGTGTCTCTCTGAATCATGCTGTAAGAACTTTTTATACACAGGTGAAGCAAGCCCTGCCAGAACCAGCCACATCTGATCATCACAACTTCAAACCCAGAGACTTTATGTGAAGATTTACAAAAGGAAGAACTCTCTTCAAGCACGTTGGTGTGAGCCGTTTCTAATACTGCTAACTACCCATACAGCTGTGAAGTGTGAAGTGCATGGATCCATGCCACACACTGCAAACTGGCACACGGCCAAAAAGAACCCGAGGAGAACACTGCTTCCTGATAACTTTAATGATTCTTTCCATTGCAGGATTATTTGAACTACTAATTGCAAGTTGTACAATGTGTACTTGGTCTGTAAAGCCGATAAGTACTGTCTGTGATCAACGTTATTTGCATGTTCTTTGGAGATGGTCCTGTCAGACTACCCACCAAACTAAGCCTAGGGCATTCAGAGACCGAAGAAGCTTAACGACAGAGTGGGTTCACCACATGGAATAAACACTTATCTGGCTCTTTCTCGTAAACACGCGAAGGCTTTTAACAAAACCAATTGCTGGGTTTGTACTAAGATACCTCATTCAGCAGTTACTGGAATACCTCTCTTGGCAATACCATTCAATTTAAGTGAGTGGTGTGGATACTGGGCAAAAGAAAAGAACTGGGATAAACAAGATAATAACCTTGACAACCACATCGTTACCAATGGAAATGGAAATTGCCTCCGACAACGAAATTTCAGGAACTGGTTTTGGCCAAACTTTAATTTAAGTAAAATGCCTCCACATTTTATGGTTGATCGGGCGACAGAAAAACCCGAACTATGCTTGGTACAAGAGGCATGGGGAGAGAGAAGGGAAGGGAACTCTGAATGCAGTAATTATGTTTATGAAAATCACACGATGGGACCACAAGTCGCTTTAAATAATACCGATTTGGTGTGTGGAAATCGAGCATACCCATGGCTTCCATTTAATTGGAGTGGATCTTGTTTCTTGTCATTCATTTTGCCGCATATGCGCCTGCTATCTAAGTCACCTTTTGAGCATTTGAAACGGGGTAAACGGGAGTTTCACGTCAACTGAATTGTTTTTCATGATTCTAATCCCTCACTACGGTGTAGGACAAACGTCTGTGGGATTGGCAGAGTTAGCTGCTTCGCTTGAATCATTAGCAAATAAAATTGCTCTCGGCATGGTTGATATCAACTCGGAGGTAGTCGCCCTGCGTGCAGTTTCAATGCAAAACCGGGTTGCGCTCGATCTCATCCTCGCGGCTCAAGGAGGAACGTGTGCTGTAATTAACTCTGAGTGTTGTACTTATATCCCTGATCACTCGGAGAAAATCACAAACATAGCTGACAAGATTAAGCAAGAAGGAGCCAAGTTTTACAATTATTTTACGAAAGGTGGGCTTTATTCCTGGTTTGAAGGGATTTTTGGAGGCTGGGGAACCACCCTGTTGCACTGGATTTCCGTTGGGTTATTGTGGATCATCATTGTAGTGGTGCTTGTTAGATGTGCAACAATTACAATGCTGGCATTGATTGTTTCTTGTCCAAAGAGGAATACTGCTAAAAAGCTGATGGTGGCCAAAGCACCACCCTCCTATTTAGGTTCTGAAATTGAGTCCTACGACTCTTATGAGATAGAACCTGAACTTGGAAATCCATAAGTCAACACAATGAGTGTGTTCAATATTCACGGGAATTGTCATTCCACTTTTGCCCATCTGCTCTGTTCCCGAAATAGGTTGTTGAAAATCAGCCGTGCAGCCCAACGGGTAGCCTTATCTTCCATCGGCCTAGGGGCCTACTGGAACCTCGACCAGGTCCAAAGCTGTACAACCACATGAAGCCACCTGGCTTGCGGGACAGGAAAGGCTTAGGGACTGAGCTCTACGATGTGAGCGAGGGGGATGTGACTACCCAAGAAGATGGGCACACTCGAACGCAAGAGAAAATGTATTTCCAAGTGACAGAATCGTGAAACTTAAGTTGTGTTGCCTTTTCAGGCAACAAGGGGGGAGTGTTGGGGAAATAATTACTCTTTATACAAGAAACCCTTGCCTCAGTCTGATTAGGTCAAAGTGTTTGTTTTTTTTCTCTCTCTATTGTTTTTTTATTTAATTGTTAAGACCTAAGACCGACATATAATCTTGTCTTTCTTTGCCACTTTGGACATTTGCTTAATTCTTTACTTGTACAAGGTGACCGGTCTGATAAAACTGTACTTTCTGTTCTTGTTCTATATGCTTTCAAAAAACCCTCTCCACTCTCAAAATGTATATATATGAGAGAGAGAGGTTCATTGAGGGAGAAGTGTACGAGGGTGTGAAGTGTACGGTGGATATAATTAGAAATAAATTGTTCTCAAAAGAAAAGACTTGTCTGTGGACATTGGGCATCGGTGTCTGTGATTTTATACAGGATTTTAAAACCGAATCGGACAAACGTTTAAACCCGAGAGAAGTTAAATTGGATTCCACAATCAACCAGGAAGAATCCTACAACGATCACCACGAGGAAGAATCCTACAACGATCACGACGAGGTTGGGTGAGAATTCCACATCACTGTACTTAAATCTTAACAGAATGATATTAAACATAGTTTTAAAAAAAATTGTTTTTTGGAAGTTTAGCACCGTTGAAGCAGTCTCATGCAATCGCCCTTGTTATCCACCACCTTATTGAACACGTCCAAGTCCTGCTAAACGCAAGGGTTTTGCGAGCGACAAGAAGGTGATGTGTGTTCTGCAATGTTGAAGTGAATAATATAAATTAATTATGGAATTTATTGCCGTTTACTGCAATTTTCACAGTGTATTACACCACCCTATCAAACACGTTTCATCAATTCTTCAAGCCTGGTGGATGCGTCCTTTACGTCGTCCTTAAAAATAATAAGTTTCCCGTTTGCCAGACTAGTTTAGAGGTACTGTATGCGTAACTCACCTTTGAGTTATCGAGTCTGGGTTTGAATCCATTTTCCTTCTGAATGCCGCACATGGCTGCAAGTTGCATCATTTACGAGGGGCACTGTGATGTCGATGAAAGAATTTGTAATTTGTTCAGGGTGTCGGCAATAGCATGCCTGGTCATCATGAAGGACACCGTGGGAACTTTAACATCCACCAACTAATGCCGGCAGAGGAACGGCACACACACACACACACACACACACACACACACACACACACACACACACACACACACACACACACACACACACACACACACACACACACACACACGTCGATGAATCACCCTGCCTGTGAAACACCAGGTCAACAGTTTATAGCTCGGTCGGGATTTAAACCAAGGTGAGACGGCTCGGAGATGAGAGTGTGGACCTGGAGACAGTTCAATTTTTGACTTTGGTGTTTCGCGTTCAGGGCGATGCTTGTCTGTGCACCGTCCATTGGATGGACGTTAAACTGGACGGCTCATCTGGCAGCTCTGAGGACATTGGTCGACGTTACAAAATCCCACGGTGTCTTTCACGAAGAGTCGTCATGTTATCTCCAGTATCCTGAAAAGAAAAAGGAAAAAAACCCCACAAATTCCTGCCACCTTCAGTCGAGTATCCTGCGATGGAGTGACGATCTGGACAAGCCTGGTTTCTAACTTTGAAACGTTTCTCATCTCTCGACTATTTTCCCGGCAACCCCCTCCCCAAGGCTGGTAGGTGCACCCCAAGCACAATCTTAGTGATACGTCTTTTGCCCACACCAGTTTCTTGCAGATATGCTATTTGTTATTTAAATATAATATCAAACAACTGAATGCCAATCTGACCAAATGCAATGCCCCATGACAGTCAGCCGGGTAGAGAGAGTTGTTGTTTGCATCGTCTTTGCGGACGACACCGTTTCATGGAATAGAGACAGCGGCCTGGCTGGGAATACCACACAACATTATCTGTCCCTGTGTACACGTCACATACTGGCTCGGATGAGCTGCTGCTAGGTAGTCTTGGACGCAGACGTCGGCAAGAAATTGAGGTCCAACAAGGCAAGCTGCAAAGACAATGAAGGTGAGGATGTGGTCAGGAATCAAACACCGTGGTCCACAGTTATTAGGCATCAAAACGGGTTTGGATTGAAGACCAAATACAGACAATAATAATAATAATTCGCCATTGCTTTTGACGTAAATTCTGCGCAGGAAACGTGTCCCTGTATGTAGAGCAAGTCGAAGGTTACGTGCACTTTCCAACAACCAATATTGGTTCGCGGGCGCCAGCAGTGACCACTATTTTTGTTGTGTCTGTGTTTCTGTTTGTGACTCTCTCCAGAGCATAGCTCCATGACGTTTGATGCGATCTTGATGAAACTTGGACACAAGCTAGATATCATGGTCTAGTTGTGTCTTTTTGTATGAGGGCCGTCCCACGCACTGATCTCTACACCTGGATTGGTCCCGTCCACAGCGATTGTATACCGAGGAGTGAAGTCACCGGAAGTTCACTTTCCGCCATCTTGTCTCCCCCAAAACATCACCGCAGCGAAGTCCGAAAACAGCAGACTGGCAGTAAGAAATCTCCAAATGCAGAAGCAATAAACTTTGCATGTAACTCATGCATCGTATTATCGGTTGGTGTAATGAACTTGTGGAAATCACAGAGCTCGTGTGATCGTGAGAGAATGTCACTTTGCGTGGTTTAATCACCTTTTACGTCTGTGCGCTGACAGGGAACGTTGACATTTCACATTTTCATGTGTTAAGTGTATTTTGTGATGTCATACACACGGTGATTAAACGCAGGTGGAGACCTTTTGGCTCATCATCCCTGCACCACATCAACACAAGAAAATTAAAAATGTTTTTTGTAACGGTCACGTGACTTTAAGCCGGTAAAAATGGCGGACGTATTAAATTCCTTGAAAAAAAAAATTCCTTGAAAAAAACCGGGAGCAAAGCTCGCTTTCGGGTCGCCATGGTAACCGAGGAGTTCGTTGGGGATTCCAAATCGATGTGCGGTCGGTTTGCGATGGAGGCGACGGCGGCTGCTGCTGGTTCTGCGGGGATGGGCGCCCACATACGGTCTCAGTGAAACAGTGACGGTGTTTGTGAGTGCCCACACTAACTTGAGTTGAGATATATATATATATATATATATATATATATATATATATATATATATATATATATATATATATATATATATATATATATATATATTGTAATAAAGTCGCTCACTCCTGGACGACAGAAACGTTTGCGAGACGAGTCGACCGTTTGGTTTCAGATTTGTTTCCTTCTTTCTCCCCTGACGACTTCCCCGGCAACGACAGCATCAGTAGCTCGACGATCGATCACGTTTATTCTCGTTATTCTGATTCTATTACCGATTTGTTAGCTCTTGTTTACCTTTTGTCGCTCGTTTCGCTTGCCAACCAAGATGGCGCCCGCGCACTGCATCATGGGTACTGAAACCCCCCTCCATAGGTCGTGTCAATGCCGTGCGATGTTTAACAATGGAAAATATTTAAAAATAAATAAAAAATTGTTGTCCCATAGTGAACGATGAAGACCTCATAATTATCATTGGTAACTCGATGGAATGTACTTTGCGGCACGAAGCATTAAATGTACGTAATAAATAGACAACCCCATTAACTGCACGTTCTCGAGCCCATGTTGCATCGTTTACTTTGTTACTGCGGGTTATTAATGAGAAGGAGAACGGGAAAGGAAAGAAGATTATACCGGCTGAGCTAGCGACATACACCAGGAAAATGCAATCGTTCGGGGTGGCGTGGAGCACGAGGACAGCTGTGCAGTCACCAGGTTATTGCAAAAAAAGTGGATTCTCGACCATTCTTCGATTCACCAGAATGGTAGTTTATAGGGCAATGGGTTTGTAAGCTCGGCACATCAACCAAACAAGGTTTCAAGGTCCACAGCACAGAAAATACCGTTTGGTTTAATGAATATATACATATATATTATATATGTGTGTGTATATATATATATATATATATATATATATATATATATATATATATATATATATATATATTTATATATATATATATATATATATATATATATATATATATATATATATATGGCTTCACTTCACATTTAATCGTTCTTTTCTCGTATAAATATCTTTGAAAGAAAGATTTTTAATGTTTGCCACCTTTTTAGGCTCGATTCGCCCCGCCCCCCAAAAACATGCCCGATTAGCCCCGCCCCCCAAAAACACGCCTAAATGGCCCCGCCCCCCCAAAAACACGCCTGATTGGCCCCGCCCCTCCAATGACGTCATCTCCATCGTGGGTCCACATGTGGACGGCTGACAGCACCTTCTGCGTCATAATTTTGGTTATCGTCGTAATCTGGGAATTCTTGATCAGAAAATTATTCGTCAAATTCACTTTGTGACGCGTCTGGAGCGAGTCGTGCTGACAGTCTTTCCCTCGATGACGTCATTGCAGTTTATTACCCTCGACGAAGGAGAGGCTATTGCATTTGGGTCCGTTTGTCTGTCTGTCTGTCTGTTCGTGCAGAACTTGTGTTTTTCTCCACAACCCCTTGTTGGATCGAGACAAAAGTTTCACCAAAGGAGCGACTACTCAAGTGGAATATAATTGTTTTTTATGATTATGACGTCATAGGTCACGTGGTGTGGCAGCCGTATTGGGGAAACAAAATTTTGGACTTCTGGATCTCTGAAACTGCACCAAGGAAAAAATCGAAACTTGGCACGTGGCAAGTACTCCTCATGGGGAATGTGATTTTTTTTTTTTCATGACATCATAGGTGTCTTCATTATGACGTCATAATTGCATATGTCGAACGCTACATCTGATCAGAATGAAAAAAACTTGAGTCATCTCAGGATAAAATGGTCCACAGAAAATAAATTGATGTCATCAGTCACCTGTTCTGGCAGCCATAGTTAAAAAAAAATTATTTTAACCT
Organism: Eptatretus burgeri; assembly: GCF_056783735.1. NCBI lineage: Eukaryota > Metazoa > Chordata > Myxini > Myxiniformes > Myxinidae > Eptatretus > Eptatretus burgeri. The sequence goes on along the minus strand of NW_028225123.1, from coordinate 95,806 downwards.
TCAAAAATCCTCTCTGAAGGGGCTGATCAGATCAAGGCGAAAGTTTACACGTATGACCGCCGATCCATGAGGAAAAGGTTCACACGTGACATCATAGGTCACATGATTTGGCAGCCATATTGGATTTACCCTAAAACCTATTTTAAAAATCTTCAGAACGGCTGGACAGATCGAGGGGAAACTTCACACAAATGTTCCCCAAGCCGTGTGTGCACAAGTTTGTTCAAGAATAATTGATAGGTCACATGGTTTGGCAGCCATATTCGATTGAAGAAAATATGAAATAATGTTTTCTCTGTAACCGCTTAATCAATCGACGTGAAACTTCACAATTATGATCTCGTAGTGATGGGGAATACATGTTTTAAATTTCAACTTGATCAGATGCACGGTCTGGCAACCAGAATTATTAATTTTTTTTGATCTGGGTTGTTTATTTTTTTGTCATTTTTGACGAAGACTCACTTGGCTGTTCCTGGATAGGTTTGAGGGTAGAGGAGTAGCAGCTGAAATGTGAATCCAATCCAGGTTCCTCCTGATAACTTAATCTTTGCTTTTTGTTTATTTGGGTTCTTTTTGATTACTGCAGTGCAGGCCTGTCTCTATTTGGTCTTCCATTTGATTTGAATTCAATTTATTTTAATTCCATTCTGAATTCAGTTGAATAATCCCAAATGTCATGGGTCAGGGTCAAATGTCCGATGATCAAAGCGGGACATCTTGTTACCCAGTCATCACTGCCAGCAATTATAAAGTGACAGTTCTAATTATGTCTCATTAATTACGAAACACACCAGTACATTCTTTTTTTTTAAGGGTAATTAAAAAAAAATAAATTTGCATTTTCTTATTTTGATCTTGTGTTGATAAATTAGTGTGGTGTTGATGTGGCGCAGACATGATGGGCTGAATAGCCTCCACCTGCGTCTAATTTCCTTGTTACACAAACACCACACAAAACAAGTTCTGGCGTGGGTCTGCAATCTCTGATTGTTCTTTTTCTGTTCAAAAGATGATTACAATTAAAAACCATGTTGAGCCCTTTGTTTGTTACTTAGAAATCTATATTATCACATCAAAAAAAATTTTGTCTGGGGACCTTTAAGTTAACAGGAGCATACGAGGGGTGATCAGTTTGTTGGTGGCGCAACAAAGAAAACACCAAACAATCGCTTTTATTAAACTTTATTTCTCAATATAATCTTTTTTCCTGGCAAAGCACTTCGTACATCGGTTCTCCAGCTTGGCTGTGTCCATTCTGAAGAACTCCTCGACAGATGCTATCACAGCATTGACATTCTCATATTTGTTCCCGTGCAGAGCTTCTTTCAGGTGAGGGAACAAATCGAAGTCGGACAGGGCTAAATCAGGTCGGTCGGATGGGTGTGACAGAAGTTCATACCCACAACTTGTAGCAGTAGCCACCGGAAGTTGCGCTGTGGGGAGAGGCTTTGTCCTGGAGAAGCAACACAACTCAGGTGAGTTTCCCCTCACCTGTTTTGCTTTATTGCATCGTGCAAATGGTGCGATTCATCAGAATAGTCCTCCTTGTTAACAGTATTTCCCTTTTCTAGGAAGTCTACTATTATCACAATCCCAAACTACAATGGCACTTGGACCTCGGTAGAGCGCATCCCTCCGCCAGGCTGAACACTACATTTTGCATCCCAAAATGTGGGATATGGATCTGGACCTGAACAAAACCCGAATTAGCTTGTTCTTATCACCTAAACGACTCATCCACCAAGTTTTGTCATGACTCATCCCTGTTTTTGAGACATCATGCTGACATATCATTTTCCGTCCCATGATGAAATGGTGAAGAATCACTTGGAAAAATTCTGATATTCAGATCTTCACCAAAATCGAATAATTTCATCCTCATCACACCCAACCTGTCCACCAAATTTCATCCGAATCCATCCACAACTTTGAGATCACGGGAAATGTCCAGACGAGCTCTTTTCTGATCCAATGTTAGAATTCGAGGAGTTCTCATATTCGTGCTGACACCTTTTCCCATGCCCGATTTGCTGTGAGGATTGATTGAACCAAACCAAAATGGACACCCAATGTCTCAGCGATGTTCCTGATGGTTGTTCGCGTCTTTCAACACTACTTCATGTACCTGGTCCACCATTTCTAGCATTGCCACCTTTACAGCACGACCTGATCTGTGTTTTTTTTGGTGCTTGTTCTAACATGGTTGAACTCACCTATCCAGTTCTTTACCATGGAATATGGAGGAGCATCATCCCTTAATAGTGCTACAATATCCATATGTATTTGCTTGGGAGGCAATCCTTTCTTGTGCAGGTACTTTATCACAGCTCAGAGTCCAGATTTCTCCATTTTGGCTGAATTTCGAGGGGGGGGGGGTTTCCTAATTCGAGTCGATGATGCTCAGGACAAATCTACAACCAGAAATATGGAATTAGCAAGACAAATAATAATATTAAGGATAGATTTTCATACTCATCCCAACTTTAATCATCCCACCATGTCTGCAAGTAGGTTGGGCCACAAACAAACCGATCACCCCTCGTAAAAGTATCATGTTGATAACGAGGCTCATTCGTTTCCTCTTGCAAAAGAGGAAACAAAATGAATCCGCTCACCCAGACAGAATGCAATGAAACGAGAAAGTAGAATTTGACGCAAATGTGTCAATGGATTTGCCTCCACTCACACAGGATGTCAACCCACTGTTACATTAGATTTCATTGAAAACGGTCACTTGAAAAATTAAAGGTCGAGAGAGAGAGAGAGAGAGAGAGAGAGAGAGAGAGAGAGAGAGAGAGAGAGAGAGAGAGAGAGAGAGAGAGAGAGAGAGAGAGAGAGAGAGAGAGATGGAGAGGGAAAGTGGGAGAGACGAGAAAAGAGAAGCGAAGAGAACAAGTTGAAGAGAGAAAACGGATGCTTTCAACTCGAGTTATGGTCTACTTTTTTATTTTTAAAGGACACATCACCTTTGACATGTTCAATCAAAAATTTAATCAGTTCATATTTGTCCAAATCTGTGTGTGTGTCAAGTGTGCTCAAAATCCTCCTCAGTGTTTCATAAGTTATTGCGGTAACACAGATCTTCAATGAAAGGACACTTGACAAGGGTCGAGGCTTGTGGAGGAGCTAGAACATAGGACAGGTCAGGACACAACAGTGGGGCTCAGGACAGAATAGAGGGAGACTTCAAAAATAAGGGATGTGAGGAAGAATGAGGATTGGGGAGGACACAGGGGTGGACAAGATGGATAATGTCAGCAAACTCTCAGGAAAGAAAAATACAGGAGGTGGGCTTGGAGGGAAGTTAACGGGGGTAGAAAATATCATGATATTGGAGGGAGAATGATCTGAGATGGTGATTAGCTGTTATGAAGACCTCGAGGGAAGAATGAGTGGAGGTGAGCAGCGATTTTCGATTTTCAGAGTTTCACCAGAAGGGGGTCGATAGTGAACCACGTGAGCCCTGCAGAAACCTGGGGGGAGCAGGGGAGGTACAGAACATGGAAAGAGCAAAGAGCGCCAGAAAGGAGGCAGTCGAAGACATAAACCAATGACCCGTCTCCAATGTGAAAGTGAAACTCAGTTTTGACCTTTTGAACCCAAAATTTGATCCATTCATCTTTGTCTATAGTTATGTCAAGTTTGGTGAAAATCCCTTCAGTGGTTCACGAGTTATCATGGTAACAAAACCATAACGCACAGATGGACAGCCGTAAACACGCTTCCGTCCTCTTCGGCAGCAGAGGCACAATCAACTTTTGATAAATATTGGTAAATTTCTCAAACTAATGTAAAGGGACTTCATATGCAACAAAATCAATGCAAACTTACCTCTCCCTTTATTGTGTGTATGCTCCACTTCACAGGGACAAGCGTTGGAAGAAACATGGGAAACTGGCTGTGGGACCACCACCGCGCTGAAAGTGACAAGACACGTACAGACAGCGACGAGCGAACGTCCGAAGAGCCAAGTCAAGAGGAACCAGAGTCGGAAGAAAACAATGAGGAGCAGCAGTCAACAACTGGTGGCTCTGAATCAATTATTGATGACCACATATCTTCACAAGAAGAGGACCCGAAGTTGGGTGTTCATGATGTCGCATTTTCACATCAAGAAAGAGAAGGGGGACAAGGGGAGGGAAGCCATGAGGATGAAACATCGTCACTCTGTAACACAACTACCACCACCACAACAAGCAAGCCTGCTGACGCATCAGTGACAACCAAACTTGGTTTCTGCGAAAGCGATACTCCAAGTCGTCAGATACCATCTAGCAATAAGCAAAAGCATCATCCAGGTACTGAGCGGTCGCACAAACATATTCACTTTGATCCTGAAGCAAATGGAAAGACAATGACGAAAGACAATGAGGGCAAAGAGAATAAAGGACATTCTGCCACAGCACAAGCAAACAATTGCACTTCCATGCTCGGTGCATTTGCCAACATTAGTCAACAGAGAAGTCCCACTGATGCCACGCAGTTCAAAAGTCATAATAAGCAAGTCCATCTTGAGGACAATGCCAAAACAAAACTGCAAATGGAGACTTTTGAAGCAAGGAATGATGAAGAGAGTGCAGTAGATAAGGGAGGTTCTGTTCAGCTGATAAAAGAGGCAATCCCACCAGTCGGAGCCTCAAACTTGGTGACGTGGGAGAGTTTTATAAAGTTGGGAAAAGTTTCCATCTCATTTGAAAGCAAAAAGTCAAATGCACCCACTGCATGCAATAAAGAATGGAGGTCACGCAAACGCATGAAGGTCAACAAACGGGTCACCTCCACAGAGAGGTGGGACATTTGGTCAAGGCATTATGAACCAGTAATGAAAGTGGGGACAGCACAGCACACCTTTGAACCGACACTTATAAAATATAACATGGCAACTGATGAGAGACAGTTTGATGAAAAACCACAGGTAGAAATCCCATCTGGGCACCCACAATTCCAAGATGCAAAGGGACCGATTCAAGACGACGCGATTCCAAAAGATCACAAAGACGAGGCTGTTCAGCATTTGGATCAGTCTGCAGGATTTGGAAACAAAGATGCTTCTCCTGGAATTATCAATGAAGTTTGTCAAGACTTGGAGGAATTCCAGGGTAAAGGAGTTGTGGAGGACAAAGAAGATTTTCTTTCCTTGCATTCTATTGCCACAAACCAAAATCAATCAATCAGAGGCAAATGCAAAGATGTGAACAAAGCTAAAGCCAATCAGAAGTGGAAGAAGAAGTGGAAGAAGAAGCGCAAGAAGAGAGCCAATAACAGAGCCCATAACAAAGTCAAAGACAGCAAGTCATGTTTCCAAGAAAGGCCAGTCTTTACAAGAAAGGACTGCCAAGCAGATACAGAAAAGAACGACGCAACATCGATTGAAAAATATCACAATAGCTTGGAAACAAAGACCAAAGCAATGGATAATTTCACAGAAAAGGACCAGGAGGGAGAAAAGGTCGTTTGGAAACCATTCTGCATGGCAAATGATGGCTGCAAGCACCACAAAGCCAAGAAGAACGTCGCCGTCGCCAGGTCGCAGCAGATCTTACAAGATGATTTCACAAGGTTTGACCATGTGCCGAGGTTTCACGCACATTAGAGAACAAAGCTGATGTTGTCTGTAGCAATATTCCCCATTGTGGATGTTCAATGATATCCTCATTCTTATGGAATAATGCTTGGAGGGGGAGGGTGGAATAGGTATGATTGAAATATATATCAAGAAAAATTGATGAAAGTTTGTAAATGCAAACTATCATCAATGTTGTTTTACATTGTTGAGCAGGCCATTTTCTTGAGTCGTTAAGCTGGTCATCCCAATTGCTTGGATATTCAAGGTCTGAGGATTTATTTTGAAGGAACAATCTTTTGGGACAATGTCAACTTTTGCTCATTCCTCATATCAAAGTAGCAATACTGTTTAATTTGAACTAAATCATCATTTTTTGTGTGTGATCAAGTGGCTTGCTGGTTCGCATCATTACTGACGGCACAGCTATGCTGCTGATGCAGTGCCCCCCCCAACCCCACCCCCATAGTTCAGAGCAGAAATTTGAAATTTGGTCAGGGTGTCAATGATAGCTCACCTACTTTTCACAAAAAAAATACAGTGCAATTCTGAACGTTCATCGTTAACCAATTCATGGCAATAGACAGAACACCCCGAGTAACAACCTCCATCCGAAGGATGATGGCACACACATATGATCCCTTTACCTACATGCAAAACGCCAGGATGACATTTTATAGTCGGGCTGAGAGTCGAAGCCAGGGTAAACAGCTCAGAGGCAACTGACCTGAATTAGGCAAGAGCTATAACAATTATTCAATTAGCAGTGTAAATTGTCAGTGGCATCATGATTGGAGCATCTGCCCCAAGTCGTTGGACCAATTTTTAGGTTGGCGTTTGATTGTAACTCTGATCGAGTCATAAGCAGACTAAAAATGGTACGTGCCGCTTCCTCACTTTGTGCTCATCATTTAGATTATAGAACACGGATAAACAGTCGATTGAAATTCAATGTGGGGCGGACGTTTATCCTCAATTGCCGCACTGACTGAGGAGAGAAAGTCGCTGGTCCACAGAGTGCCGCAGGAAGTTCCGTCGCATCATGCAAAGTCAGCCGCTCTATGTATCTGAAGTCCATTTCAGTGATGTCTTCGGTAATTTTCTGTAATCGTGTGTGCGATTCGTGTTGCAGATGCTCCACAAGCCTTCGACCATGTTAACAATTAATACATACTAAATATATACATATATAATTTTTTTTGTCCTGTCCACGGCCAGTTAGAACCATCCCACTCCGGACCCAGTTGTCGTGTTCAGGGGGTTAACAAAAATCCTGCTCCCGACCCAAATTTTTGTGGAAGAGCGGTTAACACCAGCCTGAATGGATAGCCAAACGGTTTCAACACGGAGGCGAACAGCCGAGGTTCTTGACAATTAAGGCGTGCGCGGGAAGGAAGCAGCTTGGTGCATCACCAGAGCGGCCCTTGTCGTTGTAAAACGTGGTTCTTTTATTGCTGGCCTTGTAAATGCAAAAACGTAGGAAACGGTCACAGAGGGCAATCAGATACTGGGAGAAACTAGCCTTAAACCCTACCGAGTTAACATAGCACCAACCCCCATGTGGTGACAACAATCTCAAGCTCACAGTTTCCCTACTTCATTTACTTTGAGACGTCTCCCACCCATCCACAGACCATGCTGCACTATATAATCCTTCCTTTACTCTTAAATTCCTCCATTTACCCCTACACACATAACAATATTTGAGGACTAATCAATATCATGCTCGTGTTGGCTTAATGGTTCGGGTGGTGGGCTTTGGATCCTCGGGTCCTGAGTTCAAATCCTGCTCAGCTGTTGAATTAATACCAGGTGGGGTTAACTCGGCCTGTCATCCTTCCGAGGTTGGCAAATGAGTGCCAGCATGCTGGTATACTGTGTCGGAGTTGCGACCTGTCCAGGATTGTGCCCAAAAGCTAAGGGGACTGCTAAAGCAGCACCAATGCTCTGCAAAGAGGGGGTGGGGTTGTATGTAATGGACAGCTCTGGAGGCCAGAGGAGTCAACCGGTTTTGATGAAACTTGACAGGTAGGTTCATACCTGGATCTTGTTCTATGCTTTTGAGCACCGTTGCTATGGACACCACCGTTGCCTAGCAACGGGACTTTGAAATTTTAGAAAAATCCGAAAAAAATTATTTTTCAAAATTTTCGACCACATGACTTAGGGTTCTTCGTAAAAAGAATACCGATTACCTTATGGTCACGTGATCCAATTACCGGGGGACACGCCCTCGGTGCGCCTTGTTCAAACCGGATCAGATGCAGCCGAGCATCACTGTCCAATGACGTACCGGCTAGAAAAAACAGATGGTTGGTGGATAACGTCCCCGCTAAGCTAGGATACGGATTATGCTGGACCAAGGAAGGAAAAGACGAAAACAAACTGGGAACATTTCTACACAAACATTCATTTACAGTTTACACTCAAGCTACATCCAGGCTACAAAGTTTACTGATAGCAGGTGACATGTATACTCATGAGATTAAAAGTTCAAGGAAAGTTGCAATTTTTACCAATGTAATGTGTGTGAAATCATTCATTGTACTTAGATTTAAACAGCCACTTGAAGCTTTACCTAAAACGTTACCCCCCAACCCTCTCTCAATTGTTCAAGCCTTGCTGCTATTTTTATATCCCACAGCTTGGAGTATATATGCCAGAATGGTACGCCTCACTGATGGTCTTCACCATTCTCATCGGTGGAACACCCTTTTACTTACAACGGCTGCAACGTCCACAGCAGAAATAGTTCTCAGAACCAGGAAGGCCTGTTTTGCTATAAATCAGGAAAATTGTATGTATTTTTTATTAATTATTTTGACAGATGAGACGAGCATGCAAATAAAAGGAACCAGAGCTCATAAAGCATTTTCAGAGAGAGAACTTTAATACCAGATTTAATAACCTGCAATGCAACTAAACCTCCAGTGGATAAAATAAAATAAAATACAAAGTGGAAATGGAAAGAGAGATAACAACCGCACATTTACATGATATAGCATCGCCAGATGAGTCACAGGTAAATATAATCTCAAGCGAAACAGCACTACACCAATATTGTGTACAGTATGCAAATGGCAGAATAAATTGGATTGAAAGCTTCATGGCATTTTTAAAGTGTATAATAATGCAATTCAGAGATTAATGCAAACAAAGCATACTCAATGACTTGCTGCAGAAGTTCTTTCGAAGGTATTGCTGCCTCCTCCGCTCGCTGCTGTTATTGGCCAAAGACAATGTAGTTATTGGCACCACGCCGCCAGCCATGCTGCATGGGAAAGGCGAGACACGCCATTTATATCACGCTGAAACAAGATGTGTTTTTATTTTTTTTGTCAGTCTCTTCTGCACAGATTGCCTTTGTGTGCTGAGCATTTTCCTCCAATGGAATGCCAACACGAATGGCTTACAATGGACTTTGCTGGCTCTTGATTGGAGAAAAATAGCCAGCATGCTAAAGCAGCCACATTATCCATCGACATGAACCATTTGTGTAGCACGACATTTGATAAACAAGACGGTTTATTTATTCCTACAGCTGTAAAGCCGAAAGCAAAACAAACACCATTGGGCACTTAACGATGCTGAGCCTTGCCGTGGTGTGTACATTACAGGAGATCTGAGCATAAATATGTGGTGTTCAAAAATATAAATGAGTTCTGGGCATCCACAACATCCTTGACCATGTTGTAGAACGTCGGCCGAGGCCCTCACTTTCAAATCAGTTTTCTCTGCCACCACTTGAGCGATTGACACAAAAGTGTCAACATTGGAGCGCGCCTACCCATGATGAATTTGTTTTAACAAAGTTACATGACGATGCTGGCGTTCCAAAACGTCTGTTTTCTGTCCGCATGGGTTGCAGGGTGTTTCACGTATCAGGAATAAACGACCACGCTTCGCTCAGCCTCGGCCAGAGAAGGCCGCTCGCATTCCCCTTCGATAGAGGGTCAGCAAACAAATGGCTCACCATTTTGAAAAGCTTTATTTTGACAAATACTTGGATTTAAACTTCTAATCAAGCAAAACTGATGGAGCATCTCACATGTAGGACAAGCTGATTGATATCAGTGTACTTTGATGTGAATTACAAGGACAATTCGCACAGTATGTAAGACTATAACCCAGGATCTCATCCTAATTATACAAAAATTTTAGACAGGTAACACCAAACAGACCAACTTTAAAAACCACTATTCAATATACGGTAGTTTATGTGACTTCAGCGTCCTCCATGATTAAAAGGAAAACAAAGTTTCAACTTCAAAACTGCAACTTGAGTTCACCGGTGGCTTTTAAACATGTCGAAGTCACAACTTGATGTTCAAGTCTACTCAGTTATGGCTACGGAGGGGCACACGTGCGATTGCAAACTTTTGAAATTCATCAAATCTTGAATACAAAGTCTTCCTTTAAAACTGCATTGTTCACTTGTGAAAGGTAAATCAAGCTCCTGAAAATTTACCATCGTTCCCCTTTATTATTAACATATAGCAACACAACAGCACGTGACCTTAGTCAAAGGCGCACACATACAAACATACACAGAGGATACTTTGATACCTGGTAGGTCTCCATTCCATCTCCTGAAACCCACCAATGTGTGGAGATAGCAGCCAGATAAGCACATTATGATATATTTCATACGCAGCCGATGGCTGCTGTTCACACATCAGTGCTGGGAGTGCGGCTGTGCCGTTGCTGGTAGCTGGTAATCATTTTGCCAACCTCGGAAGGATGACGGGCTGAATCAACCCACCTGATGTTTTTAACAGCACGACTGGGGCTCCAACTCAAGACTCTAAGAACTTTAGCCAGTCACCTGAAACCGTGAAGCCAACACCAGGATTTCAACATACACATGACGTGGATGGACGTGATCTTCAAAACAACTGACAGGTGCACAAAACACACAACACAGAGGAACACAAGAAATACAAAGTTATGGATTACGTCCGATGAATTATTTGGAATAAATAATGGAGCCCAAGAAATGAGACATTTCGGTGAGGGGAGCAATTTGTTAACAAATTTGTCAAAACATCACATGTTGGGATGATAGTATTGTAACTTTATTTGGAATGCACTCCCCCACCCACCCAACAGGAGGGTAAGATGAACTTTAGCACCCCTCCCCCCTCCCATCCCCACCTTCCAACAAGACGATAAAGCCATCTTTAGCAGTCCCAAACCGCTCAACCGATCCTTCCAAAATTTTCAGAGATTAATGTCACTGACCCTGCGATGGTCCCACATTGAAGTTTCATAAAATTTGATCGACCAATCATCCAATTTGAGCCAAATTTTCTAAAATCCGCAAATTTCATCGGATTGACCTGAACTTTGAAGACCATTTGCACATCAGGTCGCTGAATGCAACCGATTCATTTTGAGATGAACATCGGCCAAATTTTCTAAAATCCTCAATTTTCATCGGATTGACTTGAAATTTTAAAAAGGATTTACATATGAGGTCAATGAATTCCACCACCTATTATTTTTGAGGTCACCGAAGGAAAAAGGTCAACAGGCGGAATTTCTAAAATTGTCAATTTTCATCCGATCGATTTGAAATTTAAGGAGCATTTTCACATCAGCTCACTGAATGCAACCACCAATTATTTTTGAAGTAAACACATGCCAAAAGGTCAATATTGGCCAAAGCTCAAGAACTTTGGATCACTTTCTAAAATCCTGAATTTGCATACGATTGCTCGGCACCACCCTGTGTATCATTATATCTCAAAAGGTTGTGGCAGAGTGATGACAAAACAAGGTCGATGAGTTGGTTGGATGACAAGAACAAGCGGATTAGATTTTGGTTCACATCCAGACCATCACTGGGATACAAAATTTGAACTGTTCAACCTGGCAGAGGTATGCGCTCCACCGAGCGCCATTCTACTTCGTGGTGTTTTGCCAAGTGTCACTCTGAGTGATTTTTAGTTTGTCTGCCTGTCTGTACAGAACATGAGTGTTTTTTTTTATCTGCAACTGCTTGTCGGATCGAGATGAAAGTTTCACCATAGGAGTGAACGTTCATGTAGAATGAAATGATGATGTCATAGGTCACATGGATCGGTAGCCATATCGTTTAAAATAAAAATAAATAAATAAAAACTTTCAAAAATCTTCTTCCCTGAAGTGGCGAAACAGATCGAGGTGAAACTATGCAAGCATGACCGCCTATCTTTGAGGAACAAAATGTTCACACATATGACATCAAAGGTCACATTGTTTGGCAGCAATATTGGATTTACCTGAAAAGCTATTTTTAAATTAAAAAAAAACCTTCTCCAAAACAGCAAGCCAGATCTAAGGGAAAGTTCACACAGTTCCCCAAGCTTTGGGGATACCAGGGTATTGATTCACGAATAATTGATAGGTCACATGGTCTGGCAGCCATATTGGATTGAGCAAAAATCTTTTTAAAAAATTATTTCTCTTGAACCACTTCATCGATCGATGTGAAACTTCACAATTGTGATCTAGTAGCGATAGGGAATGTATGTTTTAAATTTCAACCTGGGCGGACACATGGTCTGGCAGCCAGAAAAAAATGTTTTTTTAAAAATTGATTTGGGTTATTTTTGTGTTTTTTTTTTTCTTTTTCTTGAGATTAGTCTCTTCACTGCTGCTTTGTGGCAATCTGGATGACATCACTCAAGTGTGATTGCATCAGACAGCCTGATCAAGTCAAAAGAATACAATTATTGCAGACCTGGATAAGATTATTTATTGAGGCTTGACCAGAAGATGGAAAGCATACCAATTCAAGAACCGATTAATTGCAGCAGCCATTCTTTTTGTTGAGAGAAAGCACAGAGTGATGGTGGATTGGAACGTTTTCTGAAACTCCAATGCCAAAGGGCCAGTGGAAGGCATCGGAGGATCTGTCTCCGCAGAATGATCGGTCATGGACAGCCTCTTCTGGGATGCAGAATGTGACCATCAGAGTTGTCCTCATCAGACATCCAACAACGCAACGATATATTACATCTCGAAGCTATCTTCAATACAGCCGTGCCAATTAGAGTAATTGCCAGTCATCACTTCATGAAATTTGTCAATGGAAAAAGTGACAGTTTTCATTTTAACAATGGATGGTACAGCAGAGTAAGTACCAAGCAATCACTCTGATGAAACGTCACAAATCAAAGTTGAAGAGCAGTATGCGGTGGAGTACGATGGTATCTTGTTTCTCGAGGAGGTAGTAGCTCTTGGTCACTGAAATGAGTACCGAGTCTCAGTGATGAAACCAGCAGGGAGCACTTGGAAATGGCCCATTCTACACCATGATATATTCTACCTGAGAGGGAAAACTATTGTAAAATTGGACAAACTATAGCTATTAACCATGGCCATTTCAAATTTCCCGAAAAGTTGTAGAATGCAGCACACCTGAACTTTATATCATTAAAATTGTTTTTAAAAATTGTTGGATTTAATCTTGACAATTAGTGGACAAACAGTAATGCAAGTTACTGCCATTTTTTTGCTATTTGGCCAGAATTATAAATTAGTTCACATTTATTACCTTTAACCAGCACATACTTTTGTGACCAACAAATGTTTGATATTTTAAACATGTGGATCTACTTTTGTCAGAGTGCTCTGTATGAAGAGACTTTTGAATAAAAACCTCAAAAATAATTCTGCATGTCTGATCCGTGTAATGCAAGTTATCAACGTGTAAACAATTGCAATGAACAACAACACAATGTTTCCAAGTGTTTATACAGACCATGTAACTATGTAACAACTAATACAAAATGGACAGCTGAATAAAAAAGGGGAAAAAAATCAGACTTTTGAGAATATGTGAATTTAACTAAAATAGTGAAGCAACTAACCCAAGTTACCGTGGAATTGCCCTTTTGTTCTGTTACGTCCTGATTCATTCTACATCCCAGCTCCTCCACCAGCTTCAACACTGGAAACAAAAAAGAAAAAGAAAAACATACCTGAGAGTATCCAGAAGGATATCAATGAAAAAGGTGCAGCTACTTGCTGGGATATTCCCCTTCACCAAAAATCCTTTGTTGTGACTGCCTTCCATGAGATACTGCCAAAAAAAAAAGAAAAGAAATTGAACACATCAAGTGATGGCCATCTCATTTCCAGCAAAGTAAAGACGAAAGTCAATTTCAAAGGATACAAATTGGATTGTGCCTTAAGTATCCAAATAAAAATTTTGGGCAAATGGGTTAAACTTAACCGATCAAAAGTTAAACTTGCAAGATAAAAGTTAAACTTGCAAAAGTTAAAATTATTGCTCGTGCTCGACAACTTCGCAGGTCCTGGTTGATCATCTTACTTTTGCATCTCAATGACTCCATCAATGACGGTGGTGATGCCACACTTTCCTTTCATCACAGCATAACCACAGCCAATTTTAAACAGAAGTGGCATCCCAGTTTTCTCACGACTTCCACTTTTGGTGGAATTATTCTTTGAATAAGATATATTTTTTATTTTTTTAATTTTAACAAAAACAAGTGTCGAGGCGAGTGGTTCCGAAACTTTTTGAGTGTGTGGACCCATGGCAAATTCCCGAAAACATGATGACCACAATGTACAACTATCATTGTGACACATCCACTTAGTCAGGACATCCCTTGGAGTGAAGATAGGAAAGTCCTCGCATTGTTGTACTCAGAGCCTTTCATGTGTTTCTAATGATACCTTGCACTTCACCTGGATGCTGCACTTTGAATGCGGCAAAAAATTTTCATAGATTTGTGACAGGGCTCCCCTTCTTGCTCTTGCTCTTCCTCCTCCTCCACTTCCTCAGACACTGATGGTCTCACAGATTCCAAGGGGGTCTGTAGACCGTTGGTCTTGGCTCATAAAATAAGTGAACAAAAGGATTAAGGAGCAGGTCGACGAATACCTCCTATTTCAGGGTGATTCGTCTGGTTTTCTACACCGATAGGTCACATTTAAATTGAACTGATATCCTAATTTAATGTCAGCCAGTAGATGTCACCAAATCAAAGCAAGGGATCCTTTGGATGGGAATATAAAAGCAGACTGTCCCATTTGCATCGAGCTTGTGATCCACATATGTTTTATTTTGAAACAAAAAAACCAACTCAAATTGTGACAATCCATCGATTGGGTTGGCCAATTAATTAGCTTTATTTACAGCAAGACAGCATTGCGGTGTGGATTTGGCACAAAAAACATGATCGCGCAAATGGCATCCCACCGTGTCCAAGTTTTCTTCATGAAAGGAGGAATGCATGTTTCGCAGAAGTCCTTGACAATCATCGATGCACATTTAAGAACATTTTGAGCCCCCGTTGGACTTAGACCACAACGGGGGCTAATGGATTTGGTGTCAATTTTCGCACGCGTGCGTGCGTGCATCCGCAACCATATCTCGGACATGTAGAGACCGATTTTATTCGTACTTGGCACAAAGACAACACATGATGGGAAACATCAGCACGTCATTTTTTTTCGAGATCGGATCCAAGATAGCCGCCTGGTGGCCATTTTCGTTGTAAAAAAACAACAAACAAAAATAACCATTTCAAACCCATCATCAACCATTTATCAGATATGCATTTACCAATTATATTGTTATGGTTGTGGAAATTCGCAAACCACCATTCAGGTCCCGTAGGTGAGATATCTCTGTAAGTACATGTGTAGTTAGCCCAAACCCGTTGTATAGAGGGAATTTATGTGATCCATCTGGGCTGTGACGCTTTGAGTTAGCCATTTTTTTCTGTGGGCGATGCAGGGGTCAAAGGTGAGAAAAGGTGGGGGCTTCTTTTTGGGGGAATAATTCCCTGGCTCTGAGCCAAGACTGACTCCCCTGGCCCCCGCATGGCGCAGGGTGGAGGGAAAGCGAGAGGTCACGCCCCCCCTTCGAGAGGCTTCTCCAAGAAGCTCGAAGGGAGGCGGGGCCGAAAACGGGGCGGAGCGAAGGGCGGAGCCCCACGCTACAAAAGGCGGACAGGACGGACCTTGAGGGAGTCGTTGGTCAAGAGTTGGTTGGTCAAGAGTTGGTTGGTCAAGAGTTGGTTGGTCAAGAGTTGGTTGGTCAAGAGTTGGTTGGTCAAGAGTTGGTTGGTCAAGAGTTGGTTGGTCAAGAGTTGGTTGGTCGAGAGCTGGAGTGAGTGGTTGGTCGAGGGTTGGTCTTCATGGTCGTCTTCTGGTTCGAGTCGCGAGCTTGTTGTTCCTGCCTTGCTTCGGTGATCCGTGCGCGAGCGCGGAAAACAGCGCCGAACAAACCCCGTCTGTTTCCCCGAAAACCCCGTCCGTACCGTCGAGCGGACCACACGAGCGACACGCGGCACGAGCTCGCGGAGCACGCCGGAGGGGCTCGGAGTTGCGGTCGCAAAAGGAGGACTCGACGCGATCAGGGAAGTCGCTCTTCCATTTTCTTTTGGGGTTTGGTGTAAATGTCTGTGGGTGGCGCCGTCCGTCAAGTTATATTGTTTTAAGTGTTTCCGTGTGTTCGCGTATTCGGTCGTAGCTCTGCATTGTTGTTGTTGTTTAAAATAACTTTATGTGCATTCTGATTCTGTTTGACTATACGTGTGCTTTGTGTCTGTGTCTGTGTGAATAAAGTGCTTGCATGTTGAATTGTTCCCCGTTTCGCTGCGTCCTTTCCTTTGTTTGAATATCCACCTTGCTTCACGTAACGGGTTCGTCGTGGGCTTAATACGCCCGATAATTAATCGGAACCGTCGAGGCCGACGATAACACCGCTCGGTTATCCCGATAGTACGGAACGGACCGCTTAAGCGGCCCGTGTCTGGAGTCGACCTGCGGCGAGGTGCGATCGCCCGGTCTACCATCCGCGTGGGTACTTAGGTAGGTCGAGTTTGGCGAACAACCCTATCCCACGCGGGTGGCCGATTGGCACGATCGTGGTGAGGCCGAAAGGCGTTAGTCCGAGAGGGTCACGACAGAATTGTCCGTCCGGTGGGCGACGTGCCGCGATTCGAGTCACGTGGCCGATTGCACGCCGGCGGGCGCAAATTCGCAACAATATTAATGCTTGGCACAAAGATAATGAATGATGGCTTACATATACACGTCTTTTTTTTTTTTTTTCGAAATGACCGACTAGCGGCCATTTTCGATGTTAAAAAAACCTGATGTTGAACATGTCCTCAACCATTTCTCAGACAAGCATTTTCCGATGTTGTTCAAACTTGGCACACAGATAATGAATGATGGCTTACATATGCACGCCATTTTGATTTGAGATCAGATTCAAGATGGCCAACTTAGTTGTAAAAAACCTGATGCTGAACACGTCCTCAACCATTTCTCAGACAAGCATTTACCGATATTGTTCAAACTTGGCACACAGATAATGAATGATGGCTTATATATGCACGCGTTATTATTATTTTTTTTTTAAATATCAGATCCAATATGGCTAACTGGTGGCCATTTTGTTAGTTAAATGTGTCCCAAACCATTTCACAGACATGCATGGTCCGATTTTGTTCAAACTTGGCACAAGCACAGCACATGATGGCATACACGTGCTCCTCAATTTATTTTATGATCTGATTAAAAGATAGCCGACTGGTGGCCACTTTAGTCATACATAAATATGGGCGAGCTATTCCATTCCCTTCCATCAGGACCATACTCTGTGCGGGACCGTTGGTGATGCTTAAGCAGTCTCCTTGGCTATTGGGCACAATCCTGGATGGGTCGCCACTCCGACGCGAATGGCTCATTCTTCCCAGTAAGCTAGTACTCTTTTTGCCGACCTTGGCAGGATGGCAGACTGAGTCACACCACCTGGTGTTATTTAATGGGAGAAAAAACAGGGGCTCAAACACAGGACCCTAAGATCTTAAGCCAGCTGCCTTAACCATTAAGCCAACACCAGGTTTAATAGCTGTCAAAAATAGTCAATGTGTCAATGGTGACGTCTTCTCAAGATCAGTGGTGTTTGTGAGCAATTTTTATTAAAATAAATAAATAAATAAATGAATAAATAAATAGGACCAAAATTAATGAGATTACAATAAAGAACAAGTCTTGCTGGTGAAGATGAGTGTCAATCTGTGCCAGTGAAAATAGAACAATGGGTGAAATCAACAGGACATTGATAGAGGTATGCTAACCACTGTGGGCAGCAAGGAGAGGCTTACGTTTCAGGCGTCAACCCTTTGTCAGAGAAAACAAACAAAACCAAAAAAAAGGCCGAACACCCATATGTGATTAGTTTGGGGGAAATCGGTCTGAAAGGCTGTCAATCTTAATGAGACTGCACAGATAGGAAGACAGTCATTTTGCTTACCTTGTCAGGTGCCTTACACATTTGAACATTACAAACAGTAAATACAGTTGAGAAATATTTTTTTGCCTGAACCTGCCCATCGCCTTCAATGAGCATAAGATAACTTTACCGCACTGAATCAAAATTTGATAGAGAATAAAATCAATAAAATATTAAAGAAGTTCATATTGGATACAATTCAATACTATAAACCAGGGGTCTCCAACCTTTTTAGGCAGTGGGCCACAAAACCAAAGTGGTGAGGGGCGGAGGGGCGTACCCCAAAAAAGGACGCTAAATTCCGAAAAAAATAATAATTAATATGCGGAAATTTCAACAAAAATTAGTGCTGAATATATTTTTCTTGCCAACGAATATGATAAATGAATAATCGTGTTAAAAACACATGTGTCTAATATGAATCAAAATCATAATAAAAATTACAGAACGCTTTGATCATTGACCCTGACAAATTGGCAGTAACGCGGGACGCATTGTAATGCAAACTTAATATGGCACCGCGGGCCGCATAAATCCGTCGAAGGGGCCCATGTGGCCCGCGGGCCGCAGGTTGGAGACCCCTGCTATAAACAAATAAAATGACAATTTTTGACCTTTCCACTATACAAATTTGCCCTTTCCTCCCTTTCCCTCTCCTCTTATTAAATGCCAAGTTTATCGGTTTTTTTCCCTTCTGCTTCCCTCATATAACCTACCCTAACTTTACTCAATAAAATCGTTCATTTTTCGATTTCTCTCTCTTGACTAACACCAACACCCCCGAATAAGTCGATGGTATCAAAGTCCCAATTGACAATTTAGTGGCACATCATCATTATTAAATGTTGGATTTTCAAAAGTGGTTACAGTTTATTTACAAGTTTAAGGGTATCAACCTAAACAACCAAAAATGTGTCACTTGCCACTACCCTCCCTCATGCCAAGCACTATCCCATTTTGATACCACTAACCTGCTCCAGGGACACAGGATGTTTGATGTGGACGTTGTTTTGAAGATCCTTGGCAGACAGTCGTTCAAGCTCGGTGTTCAAGAGAAATCTGGGTCAGGCTTGGGGAGTCATGGATTGAATCGATCATGGGGTGTGGCACTGCCGGTACCTGTGCAGAATGACAAAAAATCCGAGTCTTCTGGTCCTTGGTGCTTCCAGTCTTGCTCTACGGATGTGAGACGTTGACTTATTTCCTTCGGTTCCAGGTCTCTTCGGAGAATCCTTGGCTATCGCTGGTCGTACTTCGTGTCCAATGAGAGGTTGTTGATGGAGACTCAAATGAGATTTGTTACCTGCATAGTGCGTGAGCATCAGCTGTGGCTGTATGGACATGTGGCTCGTAGAATGACACCTGTAGAACCTGTAGAATCGTGGTTTTTTAACCTGTAGAGTCGTGGAATGACAGTCAGTTGGTCTCATCGCGTCCCTTTCCTGTTTTGAGAGGAGGTTTACATCTCGTAGTTTCTGGAAATTGGAAGTCACTTGTATTGAAGTAAAGGCCGCGTTCGAAAAAAATGGATTTGTGTTGTGGTTAGGTGACCGCCATAAAAGTTGTGCATCCATCGTTTTTCTGTTGTTGATCTTGTGCATAACCGATTTAGTTTTGCCAAGAGTCGAGACCCCCTTTTTGGAGGGGGGGTGCAATATCAAGGCTTGCATGAGCGCCAACACACAGAACGTACAACAAGGGTAGCAGGAGACAAGAGGGGTGGCAGAGGGAAGGACACAACCGTGGAGAACCGAGACATTAGATCTGTCGAAGGGTGAGCGACAGGGTGGGGTGCACGGGGTAAACAAGATGGGACACTACAGGGACTTTCAGGTAGGAAAGCATGGGATTTGAAAGAGGTGGGTTTGGGGTGAATAAACAGGGGTAGAAACGATCATAGTTTTGGATGGGAGCAGATAAGAAATGGTGGTGAACAGCTGTATTGAAGACCTGGAGGGAAGAGTGCGATTGAAGAGAGTGTGGGAGTTTGTTCCAAAGGTGGGAAAAAAACCCAAAGACTCAGCCTCATCGTGGGAGATACGTATGATGATAAATGCCTTGGTTTCCACAGCGTGAATCCGAGAAAGGTGAGAGGCAGGAGCACCAGGCAAGAGTGCAGAGCAGTACTCCATCAAGCTGCGGACGAAAGCTTTGTAAGTGGTCAGGAGCTCAGATGTGCAAAGGAAGGACTTTGTGTGATGGAGGATACCCAGTCAGCGACTGGCTTTGGAGGCCATGTTGGAAATGTGGCTTTTCCCAGGAAAGCAAGCTCTCCAGAAAAGATCATGGCAGATAGTGGAGCCCAGAAGCTTAAATGAAAGGATTTCTTCAAGAGGATTGTTGAGAAAGTATATGGGGGGGGGGGAGGTCCAGACAGTCCTTTTGGAGACGCATAGTGAAAGTGTGACATTTGTCAGAATTGGAACACATGTTCCAAGTGTTGGACCAGCTTGTGATTTTATCCAGATCTGCAGAGAGTGGAGAGGCTGCTTCTTGCCAATCAGAGATATGACAGATGGCATGGTAGAGGATGGAGTCATCAGCAAAGAGATGAAGAGGATTTTCCAGTTGGGGAGATAATTGATGAAAACCAGAAAAATCACAGGACCCAGAACACTGCCTTGAGGAACTCCAGCCTGGACAGGAAGAGGGGATGGGAGAACTCTCTTTAAGGCCACACATTGGCTGCGATAAGAGAGGAAGTCTGCGAGCCATGAGTGGAGATGACCTCTGATATCATAGGAAGAGAGTTTCGTGAGCAGGGCAGGATGCCAGACTGGATTGAAAGCACGTGATATGTCTCGGGAGATGGCTCTGATTTCATGTCTGGTATTGAGGACCTCCATCCATTATTGGGAGACCAGAAGCACCATATTCAGGGTAGAGTGACCTGGTCTGAAACCAAATTGATGATCCGAAATCAAGCCATTCGAGAAGAGGTAGGATTTAATATCTGAGGCGATGATGGATTCCATAACCTTGCTGATTGGGGAAGGCTGATGGGTCTACAGCTGCAAGGATCTGTTTTTGCACAAAAAACAAACATTTTATGCAGAGCAGTAACATTTGTTGATTTCCAAGCAGATGGCAGATGACCTTGAGCAAATGAGAGGGTGAATAGAACAGAGAGAGGATGAGCAAAAGCAGCAGAGCAGGTTTTTACGACACGTGGGCTGATGTCATCTGGACTGGTTGCAGAATCTGAGTCGAGGTGTGACAGCAAGCTCTCCACCTTGTCAGGAGAAATGGACACAGTCCAGAAACAGCTGGGTGTGACTGGGTAAGGTGGGTACAGAAAGCGATGGGTTTGGGACACAAGATTTAGAAGCAAAGATGAAGTTTTGGCATTAAAGCTTTTCACGCGCAGTGTCTGCTGTGTGGCCATTTGAGGTAAGGGAGGGGATGGAGGGGGAACATACACCAGACACAGACTTAACTGAATGCCACCAGCATTTGGAGGACGGAGACAGATTTGAGAGTTCATACTCAAGATGAGAAAGATGTTGTTTTCTGGCTCTCCTGAGGGTAGACACACGTTTGTTCTGAGCTTTGTGGAAGGAACGGAGATTGTCTTCAGTTGGATTTGCATTCCATGAGGCGACGGCAAGTTGTTTCAGGACAACTGCTTCGCCACAAGCTTCAGTAAACCAAGGGCGGGAGGAAGGATATGACAACTGAAGACGAGAGAGCAAGTTTCTTTGAAAGAATTCCCAGGATGAGTTTATCTTGGAGAAGGTACAGATGGGAGACCAGTCGAGCAGTTTGATGGCTGCTTGGAGACCCTGCCAGTCAGTCCAAGTCAAATGCCAGACTCAATGGCACTAATAATAGCCAGAGAGACGTCTACTTTGACAAGCATGTGGTCAGATAAACCGAGTGGAGTGGAGGAAGAACAGCACATATTTTCAGGGAAATTGGCCAAAATCAGATACAGAAGAGGAGTGCTGTTGGTTGAGATCCGGGTCGGGAAGTTGACAGATTGAGTCAGTCCCAATGAGTCTCAGAAGTCTTTTGCTGAAGTGCCATGAAAGGTGAGAGAGGTACCCACACCCAGCCAACTGGCATGATGACAATCAAAGTCACCACATTTGAGGAAGAGAGAGTTGGGATGAGAGGCTATAAGTTGGTCCATGTTTTCGGAGAGTGAGATGTAAATGGAGTAATCACTGTTTGGTGGACGGAACAATACACATATCAACATGAGGTGGGAGTGGAGGGGAAGCCGTAGCCAGTGGTATTCCTGGGGATGTGGGGGATTGGAATCATGGCATATTTGAGACGTCTTTTGAATGGCTTTCTCGATTTGCATGATTAGGTCGTTATTGAGGATCATCAGGCAGTTAAGCTGGGATGAAATTGTCTCCGCTTCATAATAGGACCGTCTCGAATGTACGTCTTGGATCAGTGTGCAGAATCTATCTGCGAAAGCGTGTAAAGTTGCAATTGACTGGTGGTTTGTAATGTAGGCTTGCAGGGTGCAGGTCACACCGATGGCATTCATGTAGAAAATGTGAGTTGTTGGATGGTGGTTGCACCACGAAGAGCGAATCAAAAAGATCAATTAAACATGGCTAGCAATACAATTCAGGTGTGAGGAAGAACAAGCCGGATGTCTGCCATTCCTGGACGTGCATCTCCCCAGGGACAGAAACGGCGAGTTGTACTCACCAGCGTACTGTAAACCCTCACACATGGTCAAACTAAATGGACTACCCAAGTGGCCATCCCACCTGTCACAAAATAAGTTGTGCAGCTTAGTTGACCATAAAAAAAGGACACTCCAGTGACCGTGAACAATGCCAGATGGAGACACTGCACATCACTCTACCAGTGTGAGAAAACCACTACCCTAATTCATTCATCAAATCCTGTCGTCGGAAACCCAACCACAGAAACAACAGTCCAACCGCACCAACACACACACACACACACACACACACACACACACACACACACACACACACACACACACACACACACACACACACACACACAGCAGCACTTCCTTACATACAACATGCACATCACTATATGCAATCAATTGCAACATCAACAAAAACAGAAGTCATTCAAATGCAGGGAAGCCTTGTGATTGATGAGGACTTGGACCAATCCATGATGCAAACTGTCCCATACAGAACTTAACGGTGTCACAACCGCACCACTCTCAAAGCCTCTGAGGAAGAGAACTAGTTACCTCCGGCACCGAAGGTGAAGGAGGTGATGTTTTCACACCTTTCTGTCCGTTTGTTTGTGTGCAGGATATTTCAAAAATTGTGGATGGATTCGGAAGAAACTTGATGGACATGTTGGGTGTGTGACAAGGAAGAATTGATTCAATTTTGGTGAAGATCCGGATCTGATAATTTTTCAAGTAATTGTTCACCGTTGATAGATTGGGCGAAACCGATATATATATATATATATATATATATATATATATATATATATATATATATATATATATATATATATATATATATATATATATATATATATATATATATATATATATATATATATATATATATATATATATATATATATATATATATATATATATATAGCACGATATCTCAAAAAGTTGAGACGTATTTGGATGAAACTTGGTGGACAGGTTGGGTGTGTGACAAGGACGACTTGATTCGATTTTGGTGACGATCTGAGTCTGGATCTGGACACGAGAATTTATGGAATTTTTAAAATGATCCTTCACCATTGAGAGATAGGGCCAAAAACGATATTGCACTGTATTGCATGATCTTTCAACAAGGACAAATGTGTCCAAGAGCCGCATCCTAAAGGTTTTGTCTTCACCAGAAGAAGAGGAACAGGAAGAGGAAGAAGAAGAAGAAGAAGAAGAAGAAGAAGAAGAAGAAGAAGAAGAAGAAGAAGAAGAAGAAGAAGAAGAAGAAGAAGAAGAAGAAGAAGAAGAAGAAGAAGAAGAAAAAAACAACTTCCGATATTTCGTCACGCGCCTTGATTGAGCCAATAGCGACACCCGTCATGGACGATTGTCGTTAATGACGAGAAAATAGTGTATTTACGAAATTTCAATACATTAAATGGAATAATCTTAATTCTCACAATAATCTAACAAAATAAGAGGCAGAATGAGTTCTGATTTCCCCCTCGCCCAACTGAGCAAAAATAGTTTGTTTTGAAGCGAGGAGGGGAAATTAGAGAAAGATGAGGAGTGCAGAAGAGAACACTTGGGATAAAGCCAAATGAAGCACATATCTTCAGGAGGTTTTCACAAATCTTCATGGAGAAGTTATTGAAAATCCAACTGTGAGATGGACGTGGTCATGGCACCTTATACGGAGGTCTATAAGGACGTGCAGACCAAGGAAAAGAAGAAAAAGATCACCTCCTTCTTCACAAAGTCTGATGACTTGACAATCCTCGACCAGGGACATGGACGTCATCTCAATAACCAACAACGCCCTCCATTATCGCCTTAAATACTAAACCGGATCCGGATCTCCTTAAATACTAAACTAAACACCTGTACACATCCTCACATAGACGGTGCCTTTTGAGAGCGTCTATCATGAACTTTGAAATATATTCGGACATTTGCTTTTAAGTTTCGAAAAGTTCACGTTGCTATTTAAAGATTATTCCATTTAATGTATTGTAATTTCGTAAATACACTATTTTCTCGTCATGAACGACGATCGTCCATGATGGGTCTCGCTATTGGCTCAATCAAGGCACGTGACGAAATATCGGAAGTTGTTTTTTTGTTGTTTTTCTTCTTCTTCCTCTTCTTGTTCTTGTTCTGGTGAAGACAAAACCTTTAGGACGCGGCTCTTGGACACATTTGTCCTTGTTCTCACAAGGTCTTAACGTTACACATTGTGGTTTTGCCCAACGCTGGGTTTTTCCAAGAACATAAACCCACGAATGAGGAGGGTCTGCTGTGTATACATATGCATATATATATATATATATATATATATATATATATATATATATATATATATATATATATATATATATATATATATATACATACCATGCCACTAAACCCCGGCCAAAGTGTGTACAGAGTTGTAATTTCTCATTTTCGGAGTAAATTTACATCCACATGGAAATTGTATTGATGTTTTGCACTGCTGCTGCCAAATGTGATTGTCTTGACTCTGATTGTATCCAAATTACTTTGAACATGCGAAGGAAACATTTGAGTGAAACAATTTGTTCAATCTTGTCAGTGTAATCCTGCTATGCTTCTTGGGATTTGCATGTGTATGCTCCCCTTGTTGTGCGTTTCTGTGTGTTTGCTCTCTAATGATCCTCCACGGTGGATAAAAAAATAAATTTTATTATGGCTGGGATACCACTTCACCGATGGCATCATCGTTATCACTCTTTCCACCCCATGAGGAGTTTATGACATGTTCCAAGTTGATGACATCGCCGACTGGGCATCCTCAGTCATGCAAAGTCCTTCCTTGACACACCTGAGCTCCTGACCACATATAAAGCTTTCATCCACAGCCTCATGGAGTACTGCTCTCCCCTATGGGCTGGAGCTCCCACCTCTCATCTTTCTCGGCTTCACGCTGTGGAAGCTGAGTCTTTGGGTCTCTCACTCTCAGCACAGACAGGTCGGTGGTCTTTCTGTCGACCTCACCCACCCGCACTGTCTGAGATATGTCTCCCCCATATTTCCAAAGGGCGCTCAAGGTCCGCCACCTTGTTCCAAACCTGACATTCCCTCATTGTAATCTGAACTTCCTTATTGTAAACCTGACATTCCCTCTTTCTATTCTAAACACCCTTCTTCCAAACCTGATATTCCCCCATTGTAATCTCAACAAAGGAATGCATTTTTTGTGGAATCCTGTCAATGTATTAATATTTCGATCAGTTTACAAGTCCCCACTATAAAATACACCAGGTTAGTGTTTAAACCGAGTTTGTAGCTGAAATCAATTTTGAGTTCAGCTGTCAGAAAAGAATAAGAAGAATGACAAACGGGCACCGATGGGGTCTCATTGTTCTTGTCCAGCGATGATGTCCCAAAGTCTAATGAGTGTGATCGGATGAGGGATTCTCCACACATGACTGGTCGCCAATTGATCGGTTTTTAGTTCTCTCTTGGTGGATCATTTTGAGGATTTATGTTGTGTTGAGCCAATCGAGTGTCCGGGCCATCCCTACTTTAGAAGTTTACCGATTTCTTGATATTCATCACAAGTTCAGGTCCAGCCTGAACCATTGCAGTTGGAAAAGGACCGAACGTCACAATGAGTGCGTGCTTCGCGATGCGGCACCCCCGCGTGACCAGGACAGCCGTTCACAATGAGATCACATTCCCACGGAAATCAAATTTACACAAATATCGATGAAGACTCGCGGAAGCTGGTACTCTCAATGAATCATCGTTAAAAATGTCGAAAGCTGTTTCTGAAGCTTTTTATCGTTGATCAAAGATCGTTCTGATCCAAAGGTTGTCGGAATGCAGCACGAGGTACATCGCCGAACGTGATTGGTCCAATGCTATCACGTGCCGCGAGGGTAAGCGATGCAGCACAAGGTACATCACCGAACGTGATTGGTCCAGTCCTGTTTGCTGAAATCCTCATGTATAACACCGCCCACACAACACACGTGGTGTCCTTTGACCAATCAGGAGCAGTGCAGTTTCAGTATCGTTTGCTTCAGCTCGATTGGTCTAATCCCGTTCGTGATGTTTTCAGGTTTTTTTTTGTTCTTGAATCCCTGAGAAGATTATTTTTTCGTTCTCGTTGAATCTGCGAGGAGATTATTTTTTCGTTCTTGTTGAATCTGTGAGGAGATTATTTTCTTCGTTCTTGAAATTGAGATTATTTTTTGGTTCTCGTTGAATATGTGACATCATTTCTTTCTCGTTGAATCTGTGAGGAGATTATTTTTTTGTTCTCGTTGAATATGTGAGGTCATTTCTTTCTCGTTGAATCTGTGAGGAGATTATTTTTTTCGTTCTTCTTGAAATTGAGAGATTATTTTTTTGTTCTCGTTGAATCTGTGAGGAGATTATTTCTTTCTTGTTGAATCTGTGAGGAGATTATTTTTTGTTCTCGTTGAATCTGTGAGGAGATTATTCCTTTCTTGCTGAATCTGTGAGGAGATTATTTTTTTCTTTCTTGTTGAATCTCAGGTTTCGGGTTTTATTGAGCATCTTCACCCTTGTTCTCTTGAGTGGTGCTGTGGGCTCCTTTCGTTCTCTCCTTCGAGCACAAGGGATGTTTTCCCGAACAATGTGGCTGGGATATTTCTCCTTTGCAATCCTCCTGGTTTTCCTTTTGAGTTTCCTTGAGTTCCGTCATTCCATGTGCTAGTGGTGTGTGTGCTGTACGGGTGTGCGCTGAGTTCTTCCCACACCTACGTGGGACGAGAGTGGTTCTGGTTGTGCAAGTTCGGATTCTTATTGCTCATGACCTTGAGTGCTCTCACACACTCGCATACACACACACACATACACACACTCATTCACACACACACATACATACGCACACACACACACACACACACACTCACTCACACACACATACACACACATACACACACACACACATACTCACTCACACATACACACGCACATACACACACTCACTTACACACACATACACACAAACACACACACATACACACACACACACACACACACACACACATCACACACATACACACATACACACACATACACACACACACACACACACATACACACACACACACACACACATACACACACACACACACACACACATACACACACTCGCACACACATACACACACATACACACACATACACACACATACACACACACACATACACAGACACACACACACACATACACATGCACGCACATACATACACTCACTCACACACACATACACACACATACACACACACACACTCACTCACACATACACACACACACACACACACACACACATACACACACTCACTCACACAAACATACATACACACACATACACACACATACACACACACACATACATACACACATACATACACACACACACACACACTCACTCACACACATACACACTCACTCACACAAACATACATACACACATACATACACACATACACACACTCACACATACACACACACACTCACACACACTCACTCACACATACACACACACATACACACACTCACTCAGACACACATACACACACACTCACACACTCACACACACACATACACTCACCCACACTCACACACACACACACACACACACACACACACACACACACACACACACACACACACACACATACACACACGCACACACACACACACACATACACACATACACACACACTCACCCACACACACACCACACACTCACCCACACACCACACTCACACTCACACACTCACCCACACACTCACCCACACACTCACCCACACACTCACACACTCACCCACACACACACTCACCCACACTCACCCACACACACACACACGCACACACACACACACACACACACACACACACACACACACACACACACACACACACACACACACACACACACACACATCCTCTGCAGATTTTGATGGAGTTTTACATGTTGATAGAATATTTTAATTGGACGCTAAAAGCTGAAACATGAACTTTGACCTTTGTGTAGATTTTTCTTGTGATGAGAAGACCCACTTCAGATGTCAAAATGGGCACTGTGTGACTGCAACCTGGCGTTGTGACGGCCGATTGGACTGTGGTGATGGAAGAGATGAAGAAGATTGCCGTAAGTGGACCTTCACTGAAGGAAACTTTGTTTTGTGGTTTGGATGAAACCCAGTTTTGATTGTTACCCTCTCGCTGAACGATAGGGAATTGCATTTGGGTCCGTTTGTCTGTCTGTTTGTTTGTCCGCACAGAACATTAGTATTTTTTCTGCACAGAACGAAAATGATCCACAGAATTTTTTTTTGATGGTCATCAGTCATCAATTGCATATATATACAGAGTATATTATATCTACATATTTGTGTGTTTTTATGTATATATATATATATATATATATATATATATATATATATATGTATATATGTATGTATATATTGTGGGGCGGGGGTCGGTGGCGAGGAACAGCCGCCAGGTGGAGAAGTAGAGCGTCTCCCACCGAACACCTGGAATTGCAGGTCGTAACCTTTGGACAACTCCAAAGGTCACGGGTCCCTTCGCAGACCGTGGTCGCCAATATTTCGACTGCGTGGGGTAGGGTTAATTGCCTAATTTCAATATACCTAAGTACCCACGTCATCTAACTCCCTTGTTCCAAACCTGACATTCCTTCATTGTAATCTGAACTCCCTTTTTCCAAACTTGACATTCCCTCTTTCTATTTTAAACACCCTTCTTCGAAACCTGACATTCCCTCGTAATCTGAACTCCCTTGTTCCAAACCTGACATTCCTTCATTGTAATCTGAACTCCCTTATTCCAAACCTGACATTCCCTCATAATCTGAACTCCCTTTTTCCAAACCTAACATTCCCTCATTGTAATCTGAACTCCCTTATTCCAAATCTGACATTCCCTCGTTGTAATCTGAACTCCCTTATTCCAAACCTGACATTCCCTTGTTGTTATCTGAACTCCCTGTTCCCATTCAAGTGCTGCCTTTGCCGGGATCAGGAAGTTCCGTCTCAGGTGCAGCCGATGTATCTCTTCCATGAGCTTGATCCTCTGTCTCTTTGAGCTTGACCACAAGTTTTGTGTCTTCGCTGAAGTTCATGGCGTCGGTATCACGTTTGATTCCAACCAGCTCGTCCACATTGTTTTGTAACTCCTTGCAGTCGTGATTCAGTTTGTTCCTCCGATTGATCTCGATTAATTCTCTCCGGGGTTTCCTCTCCACATTCATGTAACGACACAACTCCGGAAGAGAACAAATACATCTTTTACTGTGTTTTCTTTCACAACTCACGTAACAGATCGAGTTGATGACACGATGTTGGTGGAACGTCTGCCAGGCTGAACATCCCACTGATAGGTCGGATCTGGATTCCGACCTGAACCAAAAATCGAATCGTCTTGTTCTTGTCACCAAACCAACTCATCCTTCTCGTTTCGTCATAACTCGTCCACAACGTTTTAAGATGCGATAGTTATCGTACCTCCAACAACCCTGAGTCTCATCATGTCGCAACTTCAGGTTCTGTCATTATTTATTTCCAACTCACGAAAACCGTCGCCATGGCCACAAAGCCCCGCCCACTTCGAGCAGCCATTTCAGAAGAGGAGGAACGCTGGTTCGTCGATGGCTGACGTGGAATCCCTGAAGGTTTTTTTAAAATCTCATCCTCCCTCACATTAGGTCATCATATCATCTCACTTCACTCCTGTCTCGTCGTGTTGAGGGTTTGTTATAGCCTTAGCGTAACTCGGCCTAAAATGGCGGCCATCGGGCCTAAAATGTCGGCCATCAGTCCTAAAATGGCGGCCATCGGCCCTAAAAAGAAGGTCATCGGTCCTAAAATGGCGGCCATCGGCCCGAAAAAGAAGGTCATCGGGCCTAAAATGGCGGTCATCGGGCCCAAAATGGCGGCCATCGGCCCTAAAAAGAAGGTCATCGGGCCTAAAATGTCGGTCATCGGGCCTAAAATGATGGCCATCGGACCTAAAATGGCGGCCATCGGGAGGAAGTCTTTGAGAAACATTTATATGGAGTCTGTGAAAAACATTTATATGGACTGTTTGTGAGGAACATTTATATGGACTGTCTGTGAGAAACATTTATATGGACTGTCTGTGAGAAACATTTATATGGACTGTCTGTGAGAAACATTTATATGGGCTGTTTGTGAGAAACATTTATATGGACTGTCTGTGAGAAACATTTATATGGACTGTCTGTGAGAAACATTTTTATGGACTGTCTGTGAGAAACATTTATATGGACTGTCTGTGAGAAACATTTATATCGACTGTCTGTGAGAAACATTTATATCGAGTGTTTGTGAGAAACATTTATATGGACTTTCTGTGAGAAACATTTATATGGGCTGTCTGTGAGGAACATTGATATGGATTGTCTGTGAAAAACATTTATAATATGGACTGTCTGTGAGAAACATTTATAATATGGACTGTCTGTGAGAAACATTTATATGGGCTGTCTGTGAGAAATATTTATATGGACTGTCTGTGAGAATGAAACATTTATGTGGACTTTCTGTGAGAAACATTTATATGGGCTGTTTGTGAGAAACATTTATATGGACTGTCTGTGAGAAACATTTATATGGGCTGTTTGTGAGAAACATTTATATGGACTGTCTGTGAGAAACATTTATATGGACTGTCTGTGAGAAACATTTTTATGGACTGTCTGTGAGAAACATTTATATGGACTGTCTGTGAGAAACATTTATATGGAGTGTTTGTGAGAAACATTTATATGGACTTTCTGTGAGAAACATTTATATGGGCTGTCTGTGAGGAACATTGATATGGATTGTCTGTGAGAAACATTTATAATATGGAGTCTGTGAGAAACATTTATAATATGGACTGTCTGTGAGAAACATTTATATGGGCTGTCTGTGAGAATGAAACATTTATGTGGACTTTCTGTGAGAAACATTTATATGGGCTGTTTGTGAGAAACATTTATATGGACTGTTTGTGAGAAACATTGATATCGGCTGTTTGTGAGAAACATTTATATGGACTGTCTGTGAGAAACATTTATATCGAGTGTTTGTGAGAAACATTTATATGGACTGTTTGTGAGAAACATTTATGTGGACTTTCTGTGAGAAACATTTATATGGACTGTTTGTGAGGAACATTTATATGGGCTGTCTGTGAGAAACATTAATATGGATTGTCTGTGAGAAACATTTATAATATGGACTGTCTGTGAGAAACATTTATATGGATTGTCTGTGAGAAACATTTATATGGACTGTCTGTGAGAAACATTTAGATGGATTGTCTGTGAGAAACATTTATGTGGACTGTTTGTGAGAATGAAACATTTATGTGGACTGTCTGTAAGAATGAAACATTTATGTGGACTTTCTGTGAGAAACATTTATATGGGCTGTTTGTGAGAAACATTTATGTGGACTTTCTGTGAGAAACATTTATGTGGACTGTTTGTGAGGAACATTAATATGGATTGTCTGTGAGAAACATTTATAATATGGACTGTCTGTGAGAAACATTTAGATGGATTGTCTGTGAGAAACATTTATATGGACTGTCTTTGAGAAACATTTATGCTGGACTGTCTGTGAGAATGAAACATTTATGTGGACTTTCTGTGAGAAACATTTATATGGGCTGTTTGTGAGAAACATTTCTATTGACTGTCTGTGAGAAACATTTACATGGACTGTCTGTGAGAAACATTTATATCTAGTGTTTGTGAGAAACATTTACGTGGACTTTCTGTGAGAAACATTTCTATGGACTGTTTGTGAGGAACATTTATATGGGCTGTCTGTGAGAAACATTAAAATGGATTGTCTGTGAGAAACATTTATAATATGGACTGTCTGTGAGAAAAATTTATATGGATTGTCTGTGAGAAACATTTATGTGGATTGTCTGTGAGAAACATTTATGTGGACTCTCTTTGAGAAAAATTTATATGGGCTTTATTGAGAAACATTGATATGGACTGTCTGTGAGAAACATTTATATGGACTGTCTTTGAGAAACATTTATGCTGGACTGTCTGTGAGAAACATTGATATGGATTGTCTATGAGAAACATTTATATGGATTGTCTGTGAGAAACATTTATGTGGACTTTCTGTGAGAAACATTTATATGGGCTGTTTGTGAGGAACATTTATATGGACTGTCTGTGAGAAACATTTCTATTGACTGTCTGTGAGGAACATGTATATGGGCTGTCTGTGAGAAACATCAATATGGACTGTTTGTGAGAAACATTTATATGGACTGTTTGTGAGAACCATTATATAGACAGTCTGTGAGAAACATTTTTATAGGCTGTCTGTTTGAAACATTTATATGGACTGTCTCTGAGAAACATTAATATGGGATGTCTGTGAGAAACATTAATATGGATTGTCTGTGAGAAACATTTATAATATGGACTGTCTGTGAGAAAGATTTCTAGAGACTGTGAGGAACATTTATATGGACTGTTTGTGAGAAACATTTATATATGGACTGTCTGTGAGAAACATTAATATGGACTGTTTGTGAGAAACATTTATATAGACTGTCTGTGAAAAACATTTATATGGACTGTTTGTGAGGAACATTTATAATATGGACTGTCTGTGAGAAACATTTATATGGATTGTCTGTGAGAAACATTTATATGGACTGTCTGTGAGAAACATTTATATAGACTGTCTGTGAAAAACATTTATATGGACTGTTTGTGAGGAACATTTATAATATGGACTGTCTGTGAGAAACATTTATATGGATTGTCTGTGAGAAACATTTATATGGACTGTCTGTGAGAAACATTCAGATGGATTGTTTGTGAGGAACATTTATATGGGCTGTCTGTGAGAAACATTAATATGGATTGTCTGTGAGAAACATTTATAATATGGACTGTCTGTGAGAAACATTTATATGGATTGTCTGTGAGAAACATTTATATGGACTGTCTGTGAGAAACATTTATGTGGACTGTCTTTGAGAAAAATTTATATGGGCTGTTTTTGAGAAACATTGATATGGACTGTCTGTGAGAAACATTTATATGGACTGTCTGTGAGAAACATTGATATGGATTGTCTGTGAGAAACATTTATGTGGACTGTCTGTGAGAATGAAACATTTATGTGGACTTTCTGTGAGAAACATTTATATGTGCTGTTTGTGAGAAACATTTATATGGACTATCTGTGAGAATGAAACATTTATAAGGACTGTCTGTGAGAAACATTTGTATGGGCTGTTTGTGAGGAACATTTATATGGGCTGTCTGTGAGAAACATTGATATGGATTGTCTGTGAGAAACATTTATATGCGCTGTCTGTATGAAACATTTATATGGACTGTCTGTGAGAAACATTTATAACATGGACTGTCTGTGAGAAACATTTATAACATGGACTGTCTGTGAGAAACATTTCTTTAGACTGTGAGGAACATTTACATGGACTATTTGTGAGAAACATTTCTATGGACTGTCTGTGAGAAACATTTATATGGACTGTCTTTGAGAAACATTTATGCTGGACTGTCTGTGAGAAACATTGATATGGATTGTCTATGAGAAACATTTATATGGATTGTCTGTGAGAAACATTTATGTGGACTTTCTGTGAGGAACATGTATATGGGCTGTCTGTGAGAAACATCAATATGGACTGTTTGTGAGAAACATTATATAGACAGTCTGTGAGAAACATTTTTACAGGCTGTCTGTTTGAAACATTTATATGGACTGTCTCTGAGAAACATTAATATGGGATGTCTGTGAGAAACATTAATATGGATTGTCTGTGAGAAACATTTATAATATGGACTGTCGATGAGAAACATTTCTAGAGACTGTGAGGAACATTTATATGGACTGTTTGTGAGAAACATTTATATATGGACTGTCTGTGAGAAACATTAATATGGACTGTTTGTGAGAAACATTTATATAGACTGTCTGTGAAAAACATTTATATGGACTGTTTGTGAGGAACATTTATATATGGACTGTCTGTGAGAAACATTGATATGGACTGTTTGTGAGAAACATTTATATAGACTGTCTGTGAAAAACATTTATATGGACTGTTTGTGAGGAACATTTATGTGGACTGTCTGTGAGAAACATTTATATGGGCTGTTTGTGAGAAACATTTATATGGACTGTCTTTGAAAAACATTTATATCGAGTGTTTGTGAGAAACATTTATGTGCACTTTCTGTGAGAAACAATTCTATGGATTGTTTGTGAGGAACATTTATATGGGCTGTCTGTGAGAAACATTAAAATGGATTGTCTGTGAGAAACATTTATAATATGGACTGTCTGTGAGAAAAATTTATATGGATTGTCTGTGAGAAACATTTATGTGGACTTTCTGTGAGAAACATTTCTATGGACTGTTTGTGAGGAACATTTATCCGGGCTGTCTGTGAGAAACATTAAAATGGATTGTCTGTGAGAAACATTTATAATATGGACTGTCTGTGAGAAAAATTTATATGGATTGTCTGTGAGAAACATTTATATGCGCTGTCTGTGTGAAACATTTATATGGACTGTCTGTGAGAAACATTTATAACATGGACTGTCTGTGAGAAACATTTCTGGAGACTGTGAGGAACATTTACATGGACTATTTGTGAGAAACATTTCTATGGACTGTCTGTGAAAAACATTTATATGGACTGTTTGTGAAGAACATTTATATGGACTGTCTGTGAGAAACATTTATATGGGCTGTTTGTGAGAAACATTTATATGGACTGTCTGTGAGGAACATGTATATGGGCTGTCTGTGAGAAACATGTATATGGGCTGTCTGTGAGAAACATTTCTATTGACTGTCTGTGAGAAACATTTATATGGGCTGTTTGTGAGAAACATTTATATGGACTGTTTGTGAGAAACATTGATATATGGACTGTCTGTGAGAAACATTTCGATGGATTGTCTGTGAGAAACATTTTTATAGGCTGTCTGTTTGAAACATTTATATGGACTGTCTGTGAGAAACATTAATATGGGATGTCTGTGAGAAACATTTATGTGGACTGTCTGTGAGAAACATTTATAATATGGACTGTCTGTGAGAAACATTTATGTGGACTGTCTGTGAGAATGAAACATTTATGTGGACTTTCTGTGAGAAACATTTATGTGGACTGTTTGTGAGGAACATTTACATGGACTGTTTGTGAGAAACATTTATGTGGACTGTTTGTGAGAAACATTTATGTGGACTTTCTGTGAGAAACATTTATGTGGACTGTTTGTGAGGAACATTTATATGGGCTGTCTGTGAGAAACATTAATATGGATTGTCTGTGAGAAACATTTATAATATGGACTGTCTGTGAGAAACATTTATATGGATTGTCTGTGAGAAACATTTATATGGACTGTCTTTGAGAAACATTTATGCTGGACTGTCTGTGAGAATGAAAAATTTATGTGGACTTTCTGTGAGAAACATTTATATGGGTGTTTGTGAGGAACATTTATATGGACTGGCTGTGAGAAACATTTCTATTGACTGTCTGTGAGAAACATTTATATGGACTGTCTGTGAGGAACATGTATATGGGCTGTCTGTGAGAAACATCAATATGGACTGTTTGTGAGAAACATTTATATGGACTGCTTGTGAGAACCATTATATAGACAGTCTGTGAGAAACATTTCGATGGATTGTCTGTGAGAAACATTTTTATAGGCTGTCTGTTTGAAACATTTATATGGACTGTCTCTGAGAAACATTATATGGGATGTCTGTGAGAAACATTAATATAGATTGTCTGTGAGAAACATTTAGAAGATGAACTGTCTGTGAGAAACATTTCTAGAGACTGTGAGGAACATTTATATGGACTGTTTGTGAGAAACATTTATATATGGACTGCTGTGAGAAACATTAATATGGACTGTTTGTGAGAAACATTTATATAGACTGTTTGTGAAAAACATTTATATAGACTGTCTGTGAGAAACATTTATATGGGCTGTTTGTGAGAAACATTTATATGGACTGTCTGTGAGAAACATTTATATCGAGTGTTTGTGAGAAACATTTATGTGGACTTTCTGTGAGAAACATTTCTATGTACTGTTTGTGAGGAACATTTATATGGGCTGTCTGTGAGAAACATTAAAATGGATTGTCTGTGAGAAACATTTATAATATGGACTGTCTGTGAGAAAAATTTATATGGATTGTCTGTGAGAAACATTTATGTGGACTTTCTGTGAGAAACATTTCTATGGACTGTTTGTGAGGAACATTTATATGGGCTGTCTGTGAGAAACATGAAAATGGATTGTCTGTGAGAAACATTTATAATATGGACTGTCTGTGAGAAAAATTTATATGGATTGTCTGTGAGAAACATTTATGTGGATTGTCTGTGAGAAACATTTATGTGGACTGTCTTTGAGAAAAATTTATATGGGCTGTTTTTGAGAAACATTGATATGGACTGTCTGTGAGAAACATTTATATGG
Source organism: Eptatretus burgeri (assembly GCF_056783735.1). NCBI lineage: Eukaryota > Metazoa > Chordata > Myxini > Myxiniformes > Myxinidae > Eptatretus > Eptatretus burgeri. The sequence continues at coordinate 58,789 of NW_028225123.1, read as the reverse complement.
ATTGTCTGTGAGAAACATTTATATGGACTGTCTGTGAGAAACAATTATATGGACTGTCTTTGAGAAACATTTATGCTGGACTGTCTGTGAGAAACATTGATATGGATTGTCTATGAGAAACATTAATATGGATTGTCTGTGAGAAACATTTTTGTGGACTGTCTGTGAGAATGAAACATTTATGTGGACTTTCTGTGAGAAACATTTATATGGACTGTTTGTGAGAAACATTTTTGTGGACTTTCTGTGAGTAACATTTATATGGACTGTTTGTGAGGAACATTTATATGGGCTGTCTGTGAGAAAAATTAATATGGATTGTCTGTGAGAAACATTTATAATATGGACTGTCTGTGAGAAACATTTATATGGATTGTCTGTGAGAAACATTTATATGGACTGTCTGTGAGAAACATTTAGATGGATTGTCTGTGAGAAACATTTATGTGGACTGTTTGTGAGAATGAAACATTTATGTGGACTGTTTGTGAGAAACATTTATGTGGACTGTCTGTGAGAATGAAACATTTATGTGGACTGTCTGTGAGAAACATTTATATGGGCTGTTTGTGAGAAACATTCATGTGGACTTTCTGTGAGAAACATTTACGTGGACTGTTTGTGAGAAACATTTATATATAGACTGTCTGTGAGAAACATTAATATGGACTGTTTGTGAGAAACATTTATATAGACTGTCTGTGAAAAACATTTATATGGACTGTTTGTGAGAAACATTTATGTGGACTGTCTGTGAGAAACATTTATGTGGGCTGTTTGTGAGAAACATTTATATGGACTGTCTGTGAGAAACATTTATATCTAGTGTTTGTGAGAAACATTTACGTGGACTTTCTGTGAGAAACATTTCTATGGACTGTTTGTGAGGAACATTTATATGGGCTGTCTGTGAGAAACATTAAAATGGATTGTCTGTGAGAAACATTTATAATATGGACTGTCTGTGAGAAAAATTTATATGGATTGTCTGTGAGAAACATTTATGTGGACTGTCTTTGAGAAAAATTTATATGGGCTGTTTTTGAGAAACATTGATATGGACTGTCTGTGAGAAACATTTCTATTTACTGTCTGTGAGAAACATTTATATGGACTGTCTGTGAGGAACATGTATATGGGCTGTCTGTAAGAAACATCAATATGGACTGTTTGTGAGAAACATTTATATAGACTGTTTGTGAGAACCATTATATAGACAGTCTGTGAGAAAAATTTTTATAGGCTGTCTGTTTGAAACATTTATATGGACTGTCTCTGAGAAACATTAATATGGGATGTCTGTGAGAAACATAAATATGGATTGTCTGTGAGAAACATTTATAATATGGACTGTCTGTGAGAAACATTTCTAGAGACTGTGAGGAACATTTATATGGACTGTTTGTGAGAAACATTTATATATGGACTGTCTGTGAGAAACATTAATATGGACTGTTTGTGAAAAACATTTATATGGACTGTTTGTGAGGAACATTTATATATGGACTGTCTGTGAGAAACATTGATATGGACTGTTTGTGAGAAACATTTATATAGACTGTCTGTGAAAAACATTTATATGGACTGTCTGTGAGAAACATTTATATCGAGTGTTTGTGAGAAACATTTATGTGGACTGTCTGTGAGAAACATTTATATCGAGTGTTTGTGAGAAACATTTATGTGGACTGTCTGTGAGAAACATTTATATCGAGTGTTTGTGAGAAACATTTATGTGGACTTTCTGTGAGAAACATTTATGTGGACTGTTTGTGAGAATGAAACATTTATGTGGACTGTTTGTGAGAAACATTTATGTGGACTGTCTGTGAGAATGAAACATTTATGTGGACTTTCTGTGAGAAACATTTATATGGGCTGTTTGTGAGAAACATTCATGTGGACTTTCTTTGAGAAACATTTATGTGGACTGTTTGTGAGGAACATTAACATGGATTGTCTGTGAGAAACATTTATAATATGGACTGTCTTTGAGAAACATTTATGCTGGACTGTCTGTGAGAATGAAACATTTATGTGGACTTTCTGTGAGAAACATTGATATGGGCTGTTTGTGAGGAACATTTATATGGACTGTCTGTGAGAAACATTTCTATTGACTGTCTGTGAGAAACATTTATATGGACTGTCTGTGAGGAACATGTATATGGGCTGTCTGTGAGAAACATCAATATGGACTGTTTGTGAGAAACATTTATATGGACTGTTTGTGAGAACCATTATATAGACAGTCTGTGAGAAACATTTCGATGGATTGTCTGTGAGAAACATTTTTATAGGCTGTCTGTTTGAAACATTTATATGGACTGTCTCTGAGAAACATTAATATGGGATGTCTGTGAGAAACATTAATATGGATTGTCTGTGAGAAACATTTATAATATGGACTGTCTGTGAGAAACATTTCTAGAGACTGTGAGGAACATTTATATGGACTGTTTGTGAGAAACATTTATATAGACTGTCTGTGAGAAACATTAATATGGACAGTTTGTGAGAAACATTTATATAGACTGTCTGTGAAAAAACATTTATATGGACTGTTTGTGAGGAACATTTATATATGGACTGTCTGTGAGAAACATTGATATGGACTGTTTGTGAGGAACATTTATATATAGACTGTCTGTGAGAAACATTAATATGGACTGTTTGTGAGAAACATTTATATAGACTGTCTGTGAAAAACATTTATATGGACTGTTTGTGAGAAACATTTATGTGGACTGTCTGTGAGAAACATTTATATGGGCTGTTTGTGAGAAACATTTATATGGACTGTCTGTGAGAAACATTTATATCTAGTGTTTGTGAGAAACATTTACGTGGACTTTCTGTGAGAAACATTTCTATGGACTGTTTGTGAGGAACATTTATATGGGCTGTCTGTGAGAAACATTAAAATGGATTGTCTGTGAGAAACATTTATAATATGGACTGTCTGTGAGAAAAATTTATATGGATTGTCTGTGAGAAACATTTATGTGGATTGTCTGTGAGAAACATTTATGTGGACTGTCTTTGAGAAAAATTTATATGGGCTGTTTTTGAGAAACATTGATATGGACTGTCTGTGAGAAACATTTATGTGGACTTTCTGTGAGAAACATTTATATGGGCTGTTTGTGAGGAACATTTATATGGACTGTCTGTGAGAAACATTTCTATTGACTGTCTGTGAGAAACATTTATATGGACTGTCTGTGAGGAACATGTATATGGGCTGTCTGTAAGAAACATCAATATGGACTGTTTGTGAGAAACATTTATATAGACTGTTTGTGAGAACCATTATATAGACAGTCTGTGAGAAAAATTTTTATAGGCTGTCTGTTTGAAACATTTATATGGACTGTCTCTGAGAAACATTAATATGGGATGTCTGTGAGAAACATTAATATGGATTGTCTGTGAGAAACATTTATAATATGGACTGTCTGTGAGAAACATTTCTAGAGACTGTGAGGAACATTTATATGGACTGTTTGTGAGAAACATTTATATATGGACTGTCTGTGAGAAACATTGATATGGACTGTTTGTGAGAAACATTTATATAGACTGTCTGTGAAAAACATTTATATGGACTGTCTGTGAGAAACATTTATATCGAGTGTTTGTGAGAAACATTTATGTGGACTGTCTGTGAGAAACATTTATATCGAGTGTTTGTGAGAAACATTTATGTGGACTTTCTGTGAGAAACATTTCTATGTACTGTTTGTGAGGAACATTTATATGGGCTGTCTGTGAGAAACATTAAAATGGATTGTCTGTGAGAAACATTTATAATATGGACTGTCTGTGAGAAAAATTTATATGGATTGTCTGTGAGAAACATTTATGTGGATTGTCTGTGAGAAACATTTATGTGGACTGTCTTTGAGAAAAATTTATATGGGCTGTTTTTGAGAAACATTGATATGGACTGTCTGTGAGAAACATTTATATGGACTGTCTTTGAGAAACATTTATGCTGGACTGTCTGTGAGAAACATTGATATGGATTGTCTGTGAGAAACATTTATGTGGACTGTCTGTGAGAATGAAACATTTATGTGGACTTTCTGTGAGAAACATTTATATGTGCTGTTTGTGAGAAACATTTATATGGACTGTCTGTGAGAATGAAACATTTATATGGACTGTCTGTGAGAAACATTTGTATGGGCTGTTTGTGAGAAACATTTATATGCGCTGTCTGTATGAAACATTTATATGGACTGTCTGTGAGAAACATTTATAACATGGACTGTCTGTGAGAAACATTTATAACATGGACTGTCTGTGAGAAACATTTCTGGAGACTGTGAGGAACATTTACATGGACTATTTGTGAGAAACATTTCTATGGACTGTCTGTGAGAAACATTTATATGGACTGTCTTTGAGAAACATTTATGCTGGACTGTCTGTGAGAAACATTGATATGGACTGTCTGTGAGAAACATTTATATGGGCTGTTTGTGAGAAACATTTATATGGACTGTCTGTGAGAAACATTTATATGGACTGTCTGTGAGAAACATTTATATGGACTGTCTGTGAGAAACATTTATATGGACTGTCTGTGAGAAACATTTATATGGACTGTCTGTGAGAAACATTTATATGGACTGTCTGTGAGAAACATTTATATGGACTGTCTGTGAGAAACATTTATATGGACTGTTTGTGAGAACATTATATGGACTGTCTGTGAGAAACATTTATATGGACTGTCTGTGAGAAACATTTATATGGACTGTCTGTGAGAAACATTTATATGGACTGTCTGTGAGAAACATTTATATGGACTGTCTGTGAGAAACATTAATATGGACTGTCTGTGAGAAACATTTATAATATGGACTGTCAGTGAGAAACATTTATATGGCCTGTCTGTGAGAAACATTTATATGGACTGTCTGTGAGAAACATTTATATGAACTGTTTGTGAGAAACATTTATATGAACTGTTTGTGAGAAACATTTATGTGGACTGTCTGTGAGAAAAATTTTTATAGGCTGTCTGTTTGAAACATTTATATGGACTGTCTCTGACAAACATTAATATGGGATGTCTGTGAGAAACATTAATATGGATTGTCTGTGAGAAACATTTATAATATGGACTGTCTGTTTGAAACATTAATATGGACTGTCTGTGAGAAACATTAAAATGGATTGTCTGTGAGAAACATTTATAATATGGACTGTCTGTGAGAAAAATTTATATGGATTGTCTGTGAAAAACATTTATATGGACTGTTTGTGAGGAACATTTCGATGGATTGTCTGTGAGAAACATTTTTATAGGCTGTCTGTTTGAAACATTTATATGGATTGTCTGTGAGAAACATTTATATGGACTGTCTGTGAGGAACATGTATATGGGCTGTCTGTGAGAAACATCAATATGGACTGTTTGTGAGAAACATTTATATAGACAGTCTGTGAGAAACATTTCGATGGATTGTCTGTGAGAAACATTTTTATAGGCTGTCTGTTTGAAACATTTATATGGACTGTCTCTGAGAAACATTAATATGGGATGTCTGTGAGAAACATTAATATGGATTGTCTGTGAGAAACATTTATAATATGGACTGTCTGTGAGAAACATTTATATGGACTGTTTGTAAGAAACATTTATATGGGCTGTTTGTGAGAAACATTTATATGGACTGTATGTGAGAAACATTAATATGGACTGTTTGTGAGAAACATTTATATGGACTGTGAGAAACATTTATGTGGACTGTCTGTGAGAAACATTTATGTGGACTGTTTGTGAGGAACATTTATATGGGCTGTCTGTGAGAAACATTAATATGGATTGTCTGTGAGAAACATTTATAATATGGACTGTCTGTGAGAAACATTTATATGGATTGTCTGTGAGAAACATTTATATGGACTGTCTTTGAGAAACATTTATGCTGGACTGTCTGTGAGAATGAAACATTTATGTGGACTTTCTGTGAGAAACATTTATATGGGCTGTTTGTGAGGAACATTTATATGGACTGTCTGTGAGAAACATTTCTATTGACTGTCTGTGAGAAACATTTATATGGACTGTCTGTGAGGAACATGTATATGGGCTGTCTGTGAGAAACATCAATATGGACTGTTTGTGAGAAACATTTATATGGACTGTTTGTGAGAAACATTTATATAGACAGTCTGTGAGAAACATTTCGATGGATTGTCTGTGAGAAACATTTTTATAGGCTGTCTGTTTGAAACATTTATATGGACTGTCTCTGAGAAACATTAATATGGGATGTCTGTGAGAAACATTAATATGGATTGTCTGTGAGAAACATTTATAATATGGACTGTCTGTGAGAAACATTTCTAGAGACTGTGAGGAACATTTATATGGACTGTTTGTGAGAAACATTTATATAGACTGTCTGTGAGAAACATTAATATGGACAGTTTGTGAGAAACATTTATATAGACTGTCTGTGAAAAAACATTTATATGGACTGTTTGTGAGGAACATTTATATATGGACTGTCTGTGAGAAACATTGATATGGACTGTTTGTGAGGAACATTTATATATAGACTGTCTGTGAGAAACATGAATATGGACTGTTTGTGAGAAACATTTATATAGACTGTCTGTGAAAAACATTTATATGGACTGTTTGTGAGGAACATTTATGTGGATTGTCTGTGAGAAACATTTATGTGGACTGTCTTTGAGAAAAATTGATATGGACTGTCTGTGAGAAACATTTATATGGACTGTCTTTGAGAAACATTTATGCTGGACTGTCTGTGAGAAACATTGATATGGATTGTCTGTGAGAAACATTTATGTGGACTGTCTGTGAGAATGAAACATTTATGTGGACTTTCTGTGAGAAACATTTATATGTGCTGTTTGTGAGAAACATTTATATGGACTGTCTGTGAGAATGAAACATTTATATGGACTGTCTGTGAGAAACATTTGTATGGGCTGTTTGTGAGGAACATTTATATGGGCTGTCTGTGAGAAACATTGATATGGATTGTCTGTGAGAAACATTTATATGCGCTGTCTGTGTGAAACATTTATATGGACTGTCTGTGAGAAACATTTATAACATGGACTGTCTGTGAGAAACATTTCTGGAGACTGTGAGGAACATTTACATGGACTATTTGTGAGAAACATTTCTATGGACTGTCTGTGAAAAACATTTATATGGACTGTTTGTGAGGAACATTTATATGGACTGTCTGTGAGAAACATTTATATGGGCTGTTTGTGAGAAACATTTATATGGACTGTCTGTGAGGAACATGTATATGGGCTGTCTGTGAGAAACATGTATATGGGCTGTCTGTGAGAAACATTTCTATTGACTGTCTGTGAGAAACATTTATATGGGCTGTTTGTGAGAAACATTTATATGGACTGTTTGTGAGAAACATTGATATATGGACTGTCTGTGAGAAACATTAATATGGACTGTTTGTGAGAACCATTATATCGACAGTCTGTGAGAAACATTTCGATGGATTGTCTGTGAGAAACATTTTTATAGGCTGTCTGTTTGAAACATTTATATGGACTGTCTGTGAGAAACATTAATATGGGATGTCTGTGAGAAACATTAATATGGACTGTCTGTGAGAAACATTTATAATCTGGACTGTCTGTGAGAAACATTTATGTGGACTGTCTGTGAGAATGAAACATTTATGTGGACTTTCTGTGAGAAACATTTATGTGGACTGTTTGTGAGGAACATTTACATGGACTGTTTGTGAGAAACATTTATGTGGACTGTTTGTGAGAAACATTTATGTGGACTTTCTGTGAGAAACATTTATGTGGACTGTTTGTGAGGAACATTTATATGGGCTGTCTGTGAGAAACATTAATATGGATTGTCTGTGAGAAACATTTATAATATGGACTGTCTGTGAGAAACATTTATATGGATTGTCTGTGAGAAACATTTATATGGACTGTCTTTGAGAAACATTTATGCTGGACTGTCTGTGAGAATGAAAAATTTATGTGGACTTTCTGTGAGAAACATTTATATGGACTGGCTGTGAGAAACATTTCTATTGACTGTCTGTGAGAAACATTTATATGGACTGTCTGTGAGGAACATGTATATGGGCTGTCTGTGAGAAACATCAATATGGACTGTTTGTGAGAAACATTTATATGGACTGTTTGTGAGAACCATTATATAGACAGTCTGTGAGAAACATTTCGATGGATTGTCTGTGAGAAACATTTTTATAGGCTGTCTGTTTGAAACATTTATATGGACTGTCTCTGAGAAACATTAATATGGGATGTCTGTGAGAAACATTAATATGGATTGTCTGTGAGAAACATTTATAATATGGACTGTCTGTGAGAAACATTTCGAGAGACTGTGAGGAACATTTATATGGACTGTTTGTGAGAAACATTTATATATGGACTGTCTGTGAGAAACATTAATATGGACTGTTTGTGAGAAACATTTATATCGAGTGTTTGTGAGAAACATTTATGTGGACTGTCTGTGAGAACCATTATATAGACAGTCTGCGAGAAAAATTTTTATAGGCTGTCTGTTTGAAACATTAATATGGGCTGTTTTTGAGAAACATTTATATGGACTGTTTGTGAGAAACATTTATGTGGACTGTCTGTGAGAAACATTTATATGGGCTGTTTGTGAGAAACATTTCTCTGGACTGTCTGTGAGAAACATTGTCTGTGAGAAACATTCATGTGGACTGTCTGTGAGAAACATTTATCTGGACTGTCTGTGAGAAACATTTATTTGGACTGTCTGAGAGAAACATTTATTTGGACTGTCTGTGAGAAACATTTATTTGGACTGTCTGTGAGAAACATTTATATGGATTGTCTGTGAGAAACATTGATATGGACTTTCTGTGAGAAACATTTATATTGACTTTCTGTGAGAAATATTTATATGGACTGTCTGTGAGATAAATTTATATGGACTGTCTGTGAGAAACATTTATATGAAATGTCTGTGAGAAATTTATATGGACTGTCTGGGAGAAACATTTATGTGGACTGTCTGTGAGAAACATTTATGTGGACTGTCTGTGAGAAACATTTATATGGGCTGTTTGTGAGAAACATTTATATGGACTGTCTGTGAGGAACATGTATATGGACTGTCTGTGAGAAACATTTATATGGACTGTCTGTGAGAAACATTTGTGTGGACTGTCTGTGAGAAACATTTATATGGACTGTCTGTGAGAAACATTTATATGGACTGTTTGTGAGAAACATTTATGTGGACTGTCTGTGAGAAACATTTATATGGACTGTTTGTGAGAAACATTTATGTGGACTGTCTGTGAGAAACATTTATATGGACTGTTTGTGAGAAACATTTATATGGACTGTCTGTGAGAAACATTTATATGGACTGTCTGTGAGAAACATTTATATGGACTGTCTGTGAGAAACATTTATATGGACTGTCTGTGAGAAACATTTATATGGACTGTCTGTGAGAAACATTTATATGGACTGTCTGTGAGAAACATTGATATGGACTGTCTGTGAGAAACATTTATGTGGACTGTCTGTGAGAAACATTTATATGGGACTGTCTGTGAGAAACATTTATATGGACTTGTCTGTGAGAAACATTTATAATATGGACTGTCTGTGAGAAACATTTATGGATTGTCTGTGAGAAACATTTATAATATGGACTTTCTGTGAGAAACAATTCTATGGATTGTTTGTGAGGAACATTTATATGGGCTGTCTGTGAGAAACATTAAAATGGATTGTCTGTGAGAAACATTTATAATATGGACTGTCTGTGAGAATGAAACATTTATGTGGACTTTCTGTGAGAAACATTTATGTGGACTGTTTGTGAGGAACATTTATATATAGACTGTCTGTGAGAAACATCAATATGGACTGTTTGTGAGAAACATTATATAGACAGTCTGTGAGAAACATTTTTACAGGCTGTCTGTTTGAAACATTTATATGGACTGTCTCTGAGAAACATTTTTATAGGGCTGTCTGTTTGAAACATTTATATGGACTGTCTCTGAGAAACATTAATATGGGATGTCTGTGAGAAACATTAATATGGATTGTCTGTGAGAAACATTTATAATATGGACTGTCTGTGAGAAACATTTCTAGAGACTGTGAGGAACATTTATATGGACTGTTTGTGAGAAACATTTATATATGGACTGTCTGTGAGAAACATTTATATGGACTGTTTGTGAGAAACATTTACGTGGACTTTCTGTGAGAAACATTTCTATGGACTGTTTGTGAGGAACATTTATATGGGCTGTTTGTGAGGAACATTTATGCTGGACTGTCTGTGAGAAACATTAATATGGACTGTTTGTGAGAAACATTTATATCGACTGTCTGTGAAAAACATTTATATGGACTGTTTGTGAGAAACATTTATGTGGACTGTCTGTGAGAAACATTTATATGGGCTGTTTGTGAGAAACATTTATATGGACTGTCTGTGAGAAACATTTATATCGAGTGTTTGTGAGAAACATTTATGTGGACTTTCTGTGAGAAACATTTCTATGTACTGTTTGTGAGGAACATTTATATGGGCTGTCTGTGAGAAACATTAAAATGGATTGTCTGTGAGAAACATTTATAATATGGACTGTCTGTGAGAAAAATTTATATGGATTGTCTGTGAGAAACATTTATGTGGACTTTCTGTGAGAAACATTTATATGGACTGTTTGTGAGGAACATTTATATGGGCTGTCTGTGAGAAACATGAAAATGGATTGTCTGTGAGAAACATTTATTTTGACTGTCTGTGAGAAACATTTATATGGACTGTCTGTGAGAAACATTTATATGGACTGTCTGTGAGAAACATTCATGTGGACTGTCTGTGAGAAACATTTATGTGGACTGTCTGTGAGAAACATTTATGTGGACTGTCTTTGAGAAAAATTTATATGGGCTGTTTTTGAGAAACATTGATATGGACTGTCTGTGAGAAACATTTATATGGACTGTCTTTGAGAAACATTTATGCTGGACTGTCTGTGAGAAACATTGATATGGATTGTCTATGAGAAACATTTATATGGATTGTCTGTGAGAAACATTTATGTGGACTGTCTGTGAGAATGAAACATTTATGTGGACTTTCTGTGAGAAACATTTATATGGACTGTTTGTGAGAAACATTTATGTGGACTTTCTGTGAGAAACATTTATATGGACTGTTTGTGAGGAACATTTATATGGGCTGTCTGTGAGAAACATTAATATGGATTGTCTGGGAGAAACATTTATAATATGGACTGTCTGTGAGAAACATTTATATGGATTGTCTGTGAGAAACATTTATATGGACTGTCTGTGAGAAACATTTAGATGGATTGTCTGTGAGAAACATTTATGTGGACTGTTTGTGAGAATGAAACATTTATGTGGACTGTTTGTGAGAAACATTTATGTGGACTGTCTGTGAGAATGAAACATTTATGTGGACTTTCTGTGAGAAACATTTATATGGGCTGTTTGTGAGAAACATTTATGTGGACTTTCTGTGAGAAACATTTACGTGGACTGTTTGTGAGAAACATTTATATATAGACTGTCTGTGAGAAACATTAATATGGACTGTTTGTGAGAAACATTTATATAGACTGTCTGTGAAAAACATTTATATGGACTGTTTGTGAGAAACATTTGTGTGGACTGTCTGTGAGAAACATTTATGTGGGCTGTTTGTGAGAAACATTTATATGGACTGTCTGTGAGAAACATTTATATCTAGTGTTTGTGAGAAACATTGACGTGGACTTTCTGTGAGAAACATTTCTATGGACTGTTTGTGAGGAACATTTATATGGGCTGTCTGTGAGAAACATTAAAATGGATTGTCTGTGAGAAACATTTATAATCTGGACTGTCTGTGAGAAAAATTTATATGGATTGTCTGTGAGAAACATTTATGTGAACTGTCTTTGAGAAAAATTTATATGGGCTGTTTTTGAGAAACATTGATATGGACTGTCTGTGAGAAACATTTCTATTTACTGTCTGTGAGAAACATTTATATGGACTGTCTGTGAGGAACATGTATATGGGCTGTCTGTAAGAAACATCAATATGGACTGTTTGTGAGAAACATTTATATAGACTGTTTGTGAGAACCATTATATAGACAGTCTGTGAGAAAAATTTTTATAGGCTGTCTGTTTGAAACATTTATATGGACTGTCTCTGAGAAACATTAATATGGGATGTCTGTGAGAAACATTAATATGGATTGTCTGTGAGAAACATTTGTAATATGGACTGTCTGTGAGAAACATTTCTAGAGACTGTGAGGAACATTTCTGGACTGTTTGTGAGAAACATTTATATATGGACTGTCTGTGAGAAACATTAATATGGACTGTTTGTGAAAAACATTTATATGGACTGTTTGTGAGGAACATTTATATATGGACTGTCTGTGAGAAACATTGATATGGACTGTTTGTGAGAAACATTTATATAGACTGTCTGTGAAAAACATTTATATGGACTGTCTGTGAGAAACATTTATATCGAGTGTTTGTGAGAAACATTTATGTGGACTGTCTGTGAGAAACATTTATATCGAGTGTTTGTGAGAAACATTTATGTGGACTTTCTGTGAGAAACATTTCTATGTACTGTTTGTGAGGAACATTTATATAGGCTGTCTGTGAGAAACATTTAGATGGATTGTCTGTGAGAAACATTTATGTGGACTGTTTGTGAGAATGAAACATTTATGTGGACTGTTTGTGAGAAACATTTATGTGGACTGTCTGTGAGAATGAAACATTTATGTGGACTTTCTGTGAGATACATTTATATGGGCTGTTTGTGAGAAACATTCATGTGGACTTTCTGTGAGAAACATTTATGTGGACTGTTTGTGAGGAACATTAACATGGATTGTCTGTGAGAAACATTTATAATATGGACTGTCTTTGAGAAACATTTATGCTGGACTGTCTGTGAGAATGAAACATTTATGTGGACTTTCTGTGAGAAACATTGATATGGGCTGTTTGTGAGGAACATTTATATGGACTGTCTGTGAGAAACATTTCTATTGACTGTCTGTGAGAAACATTTATATGGACTGTCTGTGAGGAACATGTATATGGGCTGTCTGTGAGAAACATCAATATGGACTGTTTGTGAGAAACATTTATATGGACTGTTTGTGAGAACCATTATATAGACAGTCTGTGAGAAACATTTCGATGGATTGTCTGTGAGAAACATTTTTATAGGCTGTCTGTTTGAAACATTTATATGGACTGTCTCTGAGAAACATTAATATGGGATGTCTGTGAGAAACATTAATATGGATTGTCTGTGAGAAACATTTATAATATGGACTGTCTGTGAGAAACATTTCTAGAGACTGTGAGGAACATTTATATGGACTGTTTGTGAGAAACATTAATATGGACAGTTTGTGAGAAACATTTATATAGACTGTCTGTGAAAAAACATTTATATGGACTGTTTGTGAGGAACATTTATATATGGACTGTCTGTGAGAAACATTGATATGGACTGTTTGTGAGGAACATTTATATATAGACTGTCTGTGAGAAACATTAATATGGACTGTTTGTGAGAAACCTTTATATAGACTGTCTGTGAAAAACATTTATATGGACTGTTTGTGAGAAACATTTATGTGGACTGTCTGTGAGAAACATTTATATGGGCTGTTTGTGAGAAACATTTATATGGACTGTCTGTGAGAAACATTTATATCTAGTGTTTGTGAGAAACATTTACGTGGACTTTCTGTGAGAAACATTTCTATGGACTGTTTGTGAGGAACATTTATATGGGCTGTCTGTGAGAAACATTAAAATGGATTGTCTGTGAGAAACATTTATAATATGGACTGTCTGTGAGAAAAATTTATATGGATTGTCTGTGAGAAACATTTATGTGGATTGTCTGTGAGAAACATTTATGTGGACTGTCTTTGAGAAAAATTTATATGGGCTGTTTTTGAGAAACATTGATATGGACTGTCTGTGAGAAACATTTATATGGACTGTCTTTGAGAAACATTTATGCTGGACTGTCTGTGAGAAACATTGATATGGATTGTCTATGAGAAACATTTATATGGATTGTCTGTGAGAAACATTTATGTGGACTTTCTGTGAGAAACATTTATATGGGCTGTTTGTGAGGAACATTTATATGGACTGTCTGTGAGAAACATTTCTATTGACTGTCTGTGAGAAACATTTATATGGACTGTCTGTGAGGAACATGTATATGGGCTGTCTGTAAGAAACATCAATATGGACTGTTTGTGAGAAACATTTATATAGACTGTTTGTGAGAACCATTATATAGACAGTCTGTGAGAAAAATTTTTATAGGCTGTCTGTTTGAAACATTAATATGGACTGTCTCTGAGAAACATTAATATGGGATGTCTGTGAGAAACATTAATATGGATTGTCTGTGAGAAACATTTATAATATGGACTGTCTGTGAGGAACATTTATATGGACTGTTTGTGAGAAACATTTATATATGGACTGTCTGTGAGAAACATTGATATGGACTGTTTGTGAGAAACATTTATATAGACTGTCTGTGAAAAACATTTATATGGACTGTCTGTGAGAAACATTTATATCGAGTGTTTGTGAGAAACATTTATGTGGACTGTCTGTGAGAAACATTTATATCGAGTGTTTGTGAGAAACATTTATGTGGACTTTCTGTGAGAAACATTTCTCTGTACTGTTTGTGAGGAACATTTATATGGGCTGTCTGTGAGAAACATTAAAATGGATTGTCTGTGAGAAACATTTATAATATGGACTGTCTGTGAGAAAAATTTATATGGATTGTCTGTGAGAAACATTTATGTGGATTGTCTGTGAGAAACATTTATGTGGACTGTCTTTGAGAAAAATTTATATGGGCTGTTTTTGAGAAACATTGATATGGACTGTCTGTGAGAAACATTTCTATGGACTGTCTTTGAGAAACATTTATGCTGGACTGTCTGTGAGAAACATTGATATGGATTGTCTGTGAGAAACATTTATGTGGACTGTCTGTGAGAATGAAACATTTATGTGGACTTTCTGTGAGAAACATTTATATGTGCTGTTTGTGAGAAACATTTATATGGACTGTCTGTGAGAATGAAACATTTATATGGACTGTCAGTGAGAAACATTTGTATGGGCTGTTTGTGAGGAACATTTATATGGGCTGTCTGTGAGAAACATTGATATGGATTGTCTGTGAGAAACATTTATATGCGCTGTCTGTGTGAAACATTTATATGGACTGTCTGTGAGAAACATTTATAACATGGACTGTCTGTGAGAAACATTTCTGGAGACTGTGAGAAACATTTACATGGACTATTTGTGAGAAACATTTCTATGGACTGTCTGTGAAAAACATTTATATGGACTGTTTGTGAGGAACATTTATATGGGCTGTTTGTGAGAAACATTTATATGGACTGTCTGTGAGGAACATGTATATGGGCTGTCTGTGAGAAACATGTATATGGGCTGTCTGTGAGAAACATTTATTGACTGTCTGTGAGAAACATTTATTGACTGTCTGTGAGAAACATTTATATCGACTGTTTGTGAGAAACATTTATATGGACTGTCTGTGAGAAACATTGAATATATGGACTGTCTGTGAGAAACATTATATGGACTGTTTGTGAGAAACATTATATGGATTGTCTGTGAGAAACATTTATATATATGGACAGTCTGTGAGAAACATTTATATGGATTGTCTGTGAGAAACATTTATATGGACTGTCTGTGAGAAACATTTATATGTGCTGTCTGTGAGAAACATTTATTTGGACTGTTTGTGAGAAACATTTATATGGGCTGTTTTTCAGAAACATTGATATGGACTGTCTGTGAGAAACATTTCTATTTACTGTCTGTGAGAAACATTTATATGGATTGTTTGTGAGAAACATTTACATAGACTGTTTGTGAGAACCATTATATAGACAGTCTGTGAGAAAAATTTTTATAGGCTGTCTGTTTGAAACATTTATATGGACTGTCTCTGAGAAACATTAATATGGGATGTCTGTGAGAAACATTAATATGGATTGTCTGTGAGAAACATTTATAATATGGACTGTCTGTGAGAAACATTAATATGGAGTTTGTGAAAAACATTTATATGGACTGTTTGTGAGGAACATTTATATATGGACTGTCTGTGAGAAACATTGATATGGACTGTTTGTGAGAAACATTTATATAGACTGTCTGTGAAAAACATTTATATGGACTGTCTGTGAGAAACATTTCTATTGACTGTCTGTGAGAAACATTTATATGGGCTGTTTGTGAGAAACATTTATATGGACTGTTTGTGAGAAACATTGATATATGGACTGTCTGTGAGAAACATTAATATGGACTGTTTGTGAGAACCATTATATAGACAGTCTGTGAGAAACATTTCGATGGATTGTCTGTGAGAAACATTTTTATAGGCTGTCTGTTTGAAACATTTATATGGACTGTCTGTGAGAAACATTAATATGGGATGTCTGTGAGAAACATTAATATGGACTGTCTGTGAGAAACATTTATAATATGGACTGTCTGTGAGAAACATTTATGTGGACTGTCTGTGAGAATGAAACATTTATGTGGACTTTCTGTTAGAAACATTTATGTGGACTGTTTGTGAGGAACATTTACATGGACTGTTTGTGAGAAACATTTATGTGGACTGTTTGTGAGAAACATTTATGTGGACTTTCTGTGAGAAACATTTATGTGGACTGTTTGTGAGGAACATTTATATGGGCTGTCTGTGAGAAACATTAATATGGATTGTCTGTGAGAAACATTTATAATATGGACTGTCTGTGAGAAACATTTATATGGATTGTCTGTGAGAAACATTTATATGGACTGTCTTTGTGAAACATTTATGCTGGACTGTCTGTGAGAATGAAAAATTTATGTGGACTTTCTGTGAGAAACATTTATATGGGTGTTTGTGAGGAACATTTATATGGACTGGCTGTGAGAAACATTTCTATTGACTGTCTGTGAGAAACATTTATATGGACTGTCTGTGAGGAACATGTATATGGGCTGTCTGTGAGAAACATCAATATGGACTGTTTGTGAGAAACATTTATATGGACTGTTTTTGAGAACCATTATATAGACAGTCTGTGAGAAACATTTCGATGGATTGTCTGTGAGAAACATTTTTATAGGCTGTCTGTTTGAAACATTTATATGGACTGTCTCTGAGAAACATTAATATGGGATGTCTGTGAGAAACATTAATATGGATTGTCTGTGAGAAACATTTATAATATGGACTGTCTGTGAGAAACATTTCTAGAGACTGTGAGGAACATTTATATGGACTGTTTGTGAGAAACATTTATATAGACTGTCTGTGAGAAACATTAATATGGACAGTTTGTGAGAAACATTTATATAGACTGTCTGTGAAAAAACATTTATATGGACTGTTTGTGAGAAACATTTATATAGACTGTCTGTGAAAAACATTTGTATTGACTGTTTGTGAGAAACATTTATATATAGACTGTCTGTGAGAAACATGAATATGGACTGTTTGTGAGAAACATTTATATAGACTGTCTGTGAAAAACATTTATATGGACTGTTTGTGAGAAACATTTATGTGGACTGTCTGTGAGAAACATTTATGTGGGCTGTTTTTGAGAAACATTGATATGGACTGTCTGTGAGAAACATTTCTATGGACTGTCTTTGAGAAACATTTATGCTGGACTGTCTGTGAGAAACATTGATATGGATTGTCTGTGAGAAACATTTATGTGGACTGTCTGTGAGAATGAAACATTTATGTGGACTTTCTGTGAGAAACATTTATATGTGCTGTTTGTGAGAAACATTTATATGGACTGTCTGTGAGAATGAAACATTTATATGGACTGTCAGTGAGAAACATTTGTATGGGCTGTTTGTGAGGAACATTTATATGGGCTGTCTGTGAGAAACATTGATATGGATTGTCTGTGAGAAACATTTATATGCGCTGTCTGTGTGAAACATTTATATGGACTGTCTGTGAGAAACATTTATAACATGGACTGTCTGTGAGAAACATTTCTGGAGACTGTGAGGAACATTTACATGGACTATTTGTGAGAAACATTTCTATGGACTGTCTGTGAAAAACATTTATATGGACTGTTTGTGAGGAACATTTATATGGACTGTCTGTGAGAAACATTTATATGGGCTGTTTGTGAGAAACATTTATATGGACTGTCTGTGAGGAACATGTATATGGGCTGTCTGTGAGAAACATGTATATGGGCTGTCTGTGAGAAACATTTCTATTGACTGTCTGTGAGAAACATTTATATGGGCTGTTTGTGAGAAACATTTATATGGACTGTTTGTGAGAAACATTGATATATGGACTGTCTGTGAGAAACATTAATATGGACTGTTTGTGAGAACCATTATATAGACAGTCTGTGAGAAACATTTCGATGGATTGTCTGTGAGAAACATTTTTATAGGCTGTCTGTTTGAAACATTTATATGGACTGTCTGTGAGAAACATTAATATGGGATGTCTGTGAGAAACATTAATATGGACTGTCTGTGAGAAACATTTATAATATGGACTGTCTGTGAGAAACATTTATGTGGACTGTCTGTGAGAATGAAACATTTATGTGGACTTTCTGTGAGAAACATTTATGTGGACTGTTTGTGAGGAACATTTACATGGACTGTTTGTGAGAAACATTTATGTGGACTGTTTGTGAGAAACATTTATGTGGACTTTCTGTGAGAAACATTTATGTGGACTGTTTGTGAGGAACATTTATATGGGCTGTCTGTGAGAAACATTAATATGGATTGTCTGTGAGAAACATTTATAATATGGACTGTCTGTGAGAAACATTTATATGGATTGTCTGTGAGAAACATTTATATGGACTGTCTTTGAGAAACATTTATGCTGGACTGTCTGTGAGAATGAAAAATTTATGTGGACTTTCTGTGAGAAACATTTATATGGGTGTTTGTGAGGAACATTTATATGGACTGGCTGTGAGAAACATTTCTATTGACTGTCTGTGAGAAACATTTATATGGACTGTCTGTGAGGAACATGTATATGGGCTGTCTGTGAGAAACATCAATATGGACTGTTTGTGAGAAACATTTATATGGACTGTTTGTGAGAACCATTATATAGACAGTCTGTGAGAAACATTTCGATGGATTGTCTGTGAGAAACATTTTTATAGGCTGTCTGTTTGAAACATTTATATGGACTGTCTCTGAGAAACATTAATATGGGATGTCTGTGAGAAACATTAATATGGATTGTCTGTGAGAAACATTTATAATATGGACTGTCTGTGAGAAACATTTCTAGAGACTGTGAGGAACATTTATATGGACTGTTTGTGAGAAACATATATATATAGACTGTCTGTGAGAAACATTAATATGGACAGTTTGTGAGAAACATTTATATAGACTGTCTGTGAAAAAACATTTATATGGACTGTTTGTGAGAAACATTTATATCGAGTGTTTGTGAGAAACATTGATATGGAAAAACATTTATATATGGACTGTCTGTGAGAAACATTGATATGGACTGTTTGTGAGGAACATTTATATATAGACTGTCTGTGAGAAACATGAATATGGACTGTTTGTGAGAAACATTTATATAGACTGTCTGTGAAAAACATTTATATGGACTGTTTGTGAGAAACATTTATGTGGACTGTCTGTGAGAAACATTTATGTGGGCTGTTTGTGAGAAACATTTATATGGACTGTCTGTGAGAAACATTAATATGGGATGTCTGTGAGAAACATTAATATGGATTGTCTGTGAGAAACATTTATAATATGGACTGTCTGTGAGAAACATTTCTAGAGACTGTGAGGAACATTTATATGGACTGTTTGTGAGAAACATTAATATGGACAGTTTGTGAGAAACATTTATATAGACTGTCTGTGAAAAAACATTTATATGGACTGTTTGTGAGGAACATTTATATATGGACTGTCTGTGAGAAACATTGATATGGACTGTTTGTGAGGAACATTTATAGATAGACTGTCTGTGAGAAACATTAATATGGACTGTTTGTGAGAAACCTTTATATAGACTGTCTGTGAAAAACATTTATATGGACTGTTTGTGAGAAACATTTATGTGGACTGTCTGTGAGAAACATTTATATGGGCTGTTTGTGAGAAACATTTATATGGACTGTCTGTGAGAAACATTTATATCTAGTGTTTGTGAGAAACATTTACGTGGACTTTCTGTGAGAAACATTTCTATGGACTGTTTGTGAGGAACATTTATATGGGCTGTCTGTGAGAAACATTAAAATGGATTGTCTGTGAGAAACATTTATAATATGGACTGTCTGTGAGAAAAATTTATATGGATTGTCTGTGAGAAACATTTATGTGGATTGTCTGTGAGAAACATTTATATGGGCTGTTTTTGAGAAACATTGATATGGACTGTCTGTGAGAAACATTTATATGGACTGTCTTTGAGAAACATTTATGCTGGACTGTCTGTGAGAAACATTGATATGGATTGTCTATGAGAAACATTTATATGGATTGTCTGTGAGAAACATTTCGATGGATTGTCTGTGAGAAACATTTTTATAGGCTGTCTGTTTGAAACATTTATATGGACTGTCTCTGAGAAACATTAATATGGGATGTCTGTGAGAAACATTAATATGGATTGTCTGTGAGAAACATTTATAATATGGACTGTCTGTGAGAAACATTTCTAGAGACTGTGAGGAACATTTATATGGACTGTTTGTGAGAAACATTTATATAGACTGTCTGTGAGAAACATTAATATGGACAGTTTGTGAGAAACATTTATATAGACTGTCTGTGAAAAAACATTTATATGGACTGTTTGTGAGGAACATTTATATATGGACTGTCTGTGAGAAACATTGATATGGACTGTTTGTGAGGAACATTTATATATAGACTGTCTGTGAGAAACATGAATATGGACTGTTTGTGAGAAACATTTATATAGACTGTCTGTGAAAAACATTTATATGGACTGTTTGTGAGAAACATTTATGTGGACTGTCTGTGAGAAACATTTATGTGGGCTGTTTGTGAGAAACATTTATATGGACTGTCTGTGAGAAACATTAATATGGGATGTCTGTGAGAAACATTAATATGGATTGTCTGTGAGAAACATTTATAATATGGACTGTCTGTGAGAAACATTTCTAGAGACTGTGAGGAACATTTATATGGACTGTTTGTGAGAAACATTAATATGGACAGTTTGTGAGAAACATTTATATAGACTGTCTGTGAAAAAACATTTATATGGACTGTTTGTGAGGAACATTTATATATGGACTGTCTGTGAGAAACATTGATATGGACTGTTTGTGAGGAACATTTATAGATAGACTGTCTGTGAGAAACATTAATATGGACTGTTTGTGAGAAACCTTTATATAGACTGTCTGTGAAAAACATTTATATGGACTGTTTGTGAGAAACATTTATGTGGACTGTCTGTGAGAAACATTTATATGGGCTGTTTGTGAGAAACATTTATATGGACTGTCTGTGAGAAACATTTATATCTAGTGTTTGTGAGAAACATTTACGTGGACTTTCTGTGAGAAACATTTCTATGGACTGTTTGTGAGGAACATTTATATGGGCTGTCTGTGAGAAACATTAAAATGGATTGTCTGTGAGAAACATTTATAATATGGACTGTCTGTGAGAAAAATTTATATGGATTGTCTGTGAGAAACATTTATGTGGATTGTCTGTGAGAAACATTTATATGGGCTGTTTTTGAGAAACATTGATATGGACTGTCTGTGAGAAACATTTATATGGACTGTCTTTGAGAAACATTTATGCTGGACTGTCTGTGAGAAACATTGATATGGATTGTCTATGAGAAACATTTATATGGATTGTCTGTGAGAAACATTTATGTGGACTTTCTGTGAGAAACATTTATATGGGCTGTTTGTGAGGAACATTTATATGGACTGTCTGTGAGAAACATTTCTATTGACTGTCTGTGAGAAACATTTATATGGACTGTCTGTGAGGAACATGTATATGGGCTGTCTGTAAGAAACATCAATATGGACTGTTTGTGAGAAACATTTATATAGACTGTTTGTGAGAACCATTATATAGACAGTCTGTGAGAAAAATTTTTATAGGCTGTCTGTTTGAAACATTAATATGGACTGTCTCTGAGAAACATTAATATGGGATGTCTGTGAGAAACATTAATATGGATTGTCTGTGAGAAACATTTATAATATGGACTGTCTGTGAGAAACATTGATATGGACTGTTTGTGAGAAACATTTATATAGACTGTCTGTGAAAAACATTTATGTGGACTGTCTGTGAGAAACATTTATATCGAGTGTTTGTGAGAAACATTTATGTGGACTGTCTGTGAGAAACATTTATATCGAGTGTTTGTGAGAAACATTTATGTGGACTTTCTGTGAGAAACATTTCTCTGTACTGTTTGTGAGGAACATTTATATGGGCTGTCTGTGAGAAACATTAAAATGGATTGTCTGTGAGAAACATTTATAATATGGACTGTCTGTGAGAAAAATTTATATGGATTGTCTGTGAGAAACATTTATGTGGATTGTCTGTGAGAAACATTTATGTGGACTGTCTTTGAGAAAAATTTATATGGGCTGTTTTTGAGAAACATTGATATGGACTGTCTGTGAGAAACATTTATATGGACTGTCTTTGAGAAACATTTATGCTGGACTGTCTGTGAGAAACATTGATATGGATTGTCTGTGAGAAACATTTATGTGGACTGTCTGTGAGAATGAAACATTTATGTGGACTTTCTGTGAGAAACATTTATATGTGCTGTTTGTGAGAAACATTTATATGGACTGTCTGTGAGAATGAAACATTTATATGGACTGTCAGTGAGAAACATTTGTATGGGCTGTTTGTGAGGAACATTTATATGGGCTGTCTGTGAGAAACATTGATATGGATTGTCTGTGAGAAACATTTATATGCGCTGTCTGTGTGAAACATTTATATGGACTGTCTGTGAGAAACATTTATAACATGGACTGTCTGTGAGAAACATTTCTGGAGACTGTGAGGAACATTTACATGGACTATTTGTGAGAAACATTTCTATGGACTGTCTGTGAAAAACATTTATATGGACTGTTTGTGAGGAACATTTATATGGGCTGTTTGTGAGAAACATTTATATGGACTGTCTGTGAGGAACATGTATATGGGCTGTCTGTGAGAAACATGTATATGGGCTGTCTGTGAGAAACATTTCTATTGACTGTCTGTGAGAAACATTTATATGGGCTGTTTGTGAGAAACATTTATATGGACTGTTTGTGAGAAACATTGATATATGGACTGTCTGTGAGAAACATTAATATGGACTGTTTGTGAGAACCATTATATAGACAGTCTGTGAGAAACATTTCGATGGATTGTCTGTGAGAAACATTTTTATAGGCTGTCTGTTTGAAACATTTATATGGACTGTCTGTGAGAAACATTAATATGGGATGTCTGTGAGAAACATTAATATGGACTGTCTGTGAGAAACATTTATAATATGGACTGTCTGTGAGAAACATTTATGTGGACTGTCTGTGAGAATGAAACATTTATGTGGACTTTCTGTGAGAAACATTTATGTGGACTGTTTGTGAGGAACATTTACATGGACTGTTTGTGAGAAACATTTATGTGGACTGTTTGTGAGAAACATTTATGTGGACTTTCTGTGAGAAACATTTATGTGGACTGTTTGTGAGGAACATTTATATGGGCTGTCTGTGAGAAACATTAATATGGATTGTCTGTGAGAAACATTTATAATATGGACTGTCTGTGAGAAACATTTATATGGATTGTCTGTGAGAAACATTTATATGGACTGTCTTTGAGAAACATTTATGCTGGACTGTCTGTGAGAATGAAAAATTTATGTGGACTTTCTGTGAGAAACATTTATATGGGTGTTTGTGAGGAACATTTATATGGACTGGCTGTGAGAAACATTTCTATTGACTGTCTGTGAGAAACATTTATATGGACTGTCTGTGAGGAACATGTATATGGGCTGTCTGTGAGAAACATCAATATGGACTGTTTGTGAGAAACATTTATATGGACTGTTTGTGAGAACCATTATATAGACAGTCTGTGAGAAACATTTCGATGGATTGTCTGTGAGAAACATTTTTATAGGCTGTCTGTTTGAAACATTTATATGGACTGTCTCTGAGAAACATTAATATGGGATGTCTGTGAGAAACATTAATATGGATTGTCTGTGAGAAACATTTATAATATGGACTGTCTGTGAGAAACATTTCTAGAGACTGTGAGGAACATTTATATGGACTGTTTGTGAGAAACATTTATATAGACTGTCTGTGAGAAACATTAATATGGACAGTTTGTGAGAAACATTTATATAGACTGTCTGTGAAAAAACATTTATATGGACTGTTTGTGAGGAACATTTATATATGGACTGTCTGTGAGAAACATTGATATGGACTGTTTGTGAGGAACATTTATATATAGACTGTCTGTGAGAAACATGAATATGGACTGTTTGTGAGAAACATTTATATAGACTGTCTGTGAAAAACATTTATATGGACTGTTTGTGAGAAACATTTATGTGGACTGTCTGTGAGAAACATTTATGTGGGCTGTTTGTGAGAAACATTTATATGGACTGTCTGTGAGAAACATTTATATCTAGTGTTTGTGAGAAACATTTACGTGGACTTTCTGTGAGAAACATTTCTATGGACTGTTTGTGAGGAACATTTATATGGGCTGTCTGTGAGAAACATTAAAATGGATTGTCTGTGAGAAACATTTATAATATGGACTGTCTGTGAGAAAAATTTATATGGATTGTCTGTGAGAAACATTTATGTGGACTGTCTTTGAGAAAAATTTATATGGGCTGTTTTTGAGAAACATTGATATGGACTGTCTGTGAGAAACATTTCTATTTACTGTCTGTGAGAAACATTTATATGGACTGTCTGTGAGGAACATGTATATGGGCTGTCTGTAAGAAACATCAATATGGACTGTTTGTGAGAAACATTTATATAGACTGTTTGTGAGAACCATTATATAGACAGTCTGTGAGAAAAATTTTTATAGGCTGTCTGTTTGAAACATTTATATGGACTGTCTCTGAGAAACATTAATATGGGATGTCTGTGAGAAACATTAATATGGATTGTCTGTGAGAAACATTTATAATATGGACTGTCTGTGAGAAACATTTCTAGAGACTGTGAGGAACATTTATATGGACTGTTTGTGAGAAACATTTATATATGGACTGTCTGTGAGAAACATTAATATGGACTGTTTGTGAAAAACATTTATATGGACTGTTTGTGAGGAACATTTATATATGGACTGTCTGTGAGAAACATTTCTATTGACTGTCTGTGAGAAACATTTATATGGGCTGTTTGTGAGAAACATATATATGGACTGTTTGTGAGAAACATTGATATATGGACTGTCTGTGAGAAACATTAATATGGACTGTTTGTGAGAACCATTATATAGACAGTCTGTGAGAAACATTTCGATGGATTGTCTGTGAGAAACATTTTTATAGGCTGTCTGTTTGAAACATTTATATGGACTGTCTGTGAGAAACATTAATATGGGATGTCTGTGAGAAACATTAATATGGACTGTCTGTGAGAAACATTTATAATATGGACTGTCTGTGAGAAACATTTATGTGGACTGTCTGTGAGAATGAAACATTTATGTGGACTTTCTGTGAGAAACATTTATGTGGACTGTTTGTGAGGAACATTTACATGGACTGTTTGTGAGAAACATTTATGTGGACTGTTTGTGAGAAACATTTATGTGGACTTTCTGTGAGAAACATTTATGTGGACTGTTTGTGAGGAACATTTATATGGGCTGTCTGTGAGAAACATTAATATGGATTGTCTGTGAGAAACATTTATAATATGGACTGTCTGTGAGAAACATTTATATGGATTGTCTGTGAGAAACATTTATATGGACTGTCTTTGAGAAACATTTATGCTGACCTGTCTGTGAGAATGAAAAATTTATGTGGACTTTCTGTGAGAAACATTTATATGGGTGTTTGTGAGGAACATTGATATGGACTGTCTGTGAGAAACATTTCTATTGACTGTCTGTGAGAAACATTTATATGGACTGTCTGTGAGGAACATGTATATGGGCTGTCTGTAAGAAACATCAATATGGACTGTTTGTGAGAAACATTTATATAGACTGTTTGTGAGAACCATTATATAGACAGTCTGTGAGAAAATTTTTTATAGGCTGTCTGTTTGAAACATTTATATGGACTGTCTCTGAGAAACATTAATATGGGATGTCTGTGAGAAACATTAATATGGATTGTCTGTGAGAAACATTTATAATATGGACTGTCTGTGAGAAACATTTCTAGAGACTGTGAGGAACATTTATATGGACTGTTTGTGAGAAACATTTATATATGGACTGTCTGTGAGAAACATTAATATGGACTGTTTGTGAAAAACATTTATATGGACTGTTTGTGAGGAACATTTATATATGGACTGTCTGTGAGAAACATTGATATGGACTGTTTGTGAGAAACATTTATATAGACTGTCTGTGAAAAACATTTATATGGACTGTCTGTGAGAAACATTTATATCGAGTGTTTGTGAGAAACATTTATGTGGACTGTCTGTGAGAAACATTTATATCGAGTGTTTGTGAGAAACATTTATGTGGACTTTCTGTGAGAAACATTTCTATGTACTGTTTGTGAGGAACATTTATATCGGCTGTCTGTGAGAAACATTTAGATGGATTGTCTGTGAGAAACATTTATGTGGACTGTTTGTGAGAATGAAACATTTATGTGGACTGTTTGTGAGAAACATTTATGTGGACTGTCTGTGAGAATGAAACATTTATGTGGACTTTCTGTGAGATACATTTATATGGGCTGTTTGTGAGAAACATTCATGTGGACTTTCTGTGAGAAACATTTATGTGGACTGTTTGTGAGGAACATTAACATGGATTGTCTGTGAGAAACATTTATAATGTGGACTGTCTTTGAGAAACATTTATGCTGGACTGTCTGTGAGAATGAAACATTTATGTGGACTTTCTGTGAGAAACATTGATATGGGCTGTTTGTGAGGAACATTTATATGGACTGTCTGTGAGAAACATTTCTATTGACTGTCTGTGAGAAACATTTATGTGGACTGTCTGTGAGGAACATGTATATGGGCTGTCTGTAAGAAACATCAATATGGACTGTTTGTGAGAAACATTTATATAGACTGTTTGTGAGAACCATTATATAGACAGTCTGTGAGAAAAATTTTTAAAGGCTGTCTGTTTGAAACATTAATATGGACTGTCTCTGAGAAACATTAATATGGGATGTCTGTGAGAAACATTTCGATGGATTGTCTGTGAGAAACATTTTTATAGGCTGTCTGTTTGAAACATTTATATGGACTGTCTCTGAGAAACATTAATATGGGATGTCTTTGAGAAACATTAATATGGATTGTCTGTGAGAAACATTTATAATATGGACTGTCTGTGAGAAACATTTCTAGAGACTGTGAGGAACATTTATATGGACTGTTTGTGAGAAACATTTATATAGACTGTCTGTGAGAAACATTAATATGGACAGTTTGTGAGAAACATTTATATAGACTGTCTGTGAAAAAACATTTATATGGACTGTTTGTGAGGAACATTTATATATGGACTGTCTGTGAGAAACATTGATATGGACTGTTTGTGAGAAACATTTATATGGACTGTCTGTGAGGAACATGTATATGGGCTGTCTGTGAGAAACATGAAAATGGGCTGTCTGTGAGAAACATTTCTATTGACTGTCTGTGAGAAACATTTATATGGGCTGTTTGTGAGAAACATTTATATGGACTGTTTGTGAGAAACATTGATATATGGACTGTCTGTGAGAAACATTAATATGGACTGTTTGTGAGAACCATTATATAGACAGTCTGTGAGAAACATTTATATGGACTGTCTGTGAGAAACATTAATATGGGATGTCTGTGAGAAACATTAATATGGACTGTCTGTGAGAAACATTTTTAATATGGACTGTCTGTGAGAAACATTTATATGGATTGTCTGTGAGAAACATTTATAATATGGACTGTCTGTGAGAAACATTTATATGGGCTGTCTGTGAGAATGAAACATTTATATGGAGTCTGTGAGAAACATTTATAATATGGACTGTCTGTGAGAAACATTTATATGGGCTGTCTGTGAGAATGAAACATTTATATGGACTGTTTGTGAGAAACATTTATGTGGACTTTCTGTGAGAAACATTTATATGGACTGTTTGTGAGGAACATTTATATGGGCTGTCTGTGAGAAACATTAATATGGATTGTCTGTGAGAAACATTTTTAATATGGACTGTCTGTGAGAAACATTTATATGGATTGTCTGTGAGAAACATTTATATGGACTGTCTTTGAGAAACATTTATGCTGGACTGTCTGTGAGAAACATTGATATGGATTGTCTGTGAGAAACATTTATATGGGTGTTTGTGAGGAACATTTATATGGACTGGCTGTGAGAAACATTTCTATTGACTGTCTGTGAGAAACATTTATATGGACTGTCTGTGAGAAACATTTATATCGAGTGTTTGTGAGAAACATTTATGTGGACTGTCTGTGAGAAACATTTATATCGAGTGTTTGTGAGAAACATTTACGTGGACTTTCTGTGAGAAACATTTCGATGGATTGTCTGTGAGAAACATTTTTATAGGCTGTCTGTTTGAAACATTTATATGGACTGTCTCTGAGAAACATTATATGGGATGTCTGTGAGAAACATTAATATAGATTGTCTGTGAGAAACATTTAGAAGATGAACTGTCTGTGAGAAACATTTCTAGAGACTGTGAGGAACATTTATATGGACTGTTTGTGAGGAACATTTATGCTGGACTGTCTGTGAGAAACATTAATATGGACTGTTTGTGAGAAACATTTATATCGACTGTCTGTGAAAAACATTTATATGGACTGTTTGTGAGGAACATTTATACATGGACTGTCTGTGAGAAACATTGATATGGACTGTTTGTGAGAAACATTTATATGGACTGTCTGTGAGAAACATTTATATGGACTGTCTGTGAGAAACATTTATATGGACTGTCTGTGAGAAACATTTATATGGACTGTCTGTGAGAAACATTTATGTGGACTGTCTGTGAGAAACATTGATATGGACTGTTTGTGAGAAACATTTATATGGACTGTCTGTGAGAAACATTTATATCGAGTGTTTGTGAGAAACATTGATGTGGACTTTCTGTTAGAAACATTTCTATGTACTGTTTGTGAGGAACATTTATATGGGCTGTCTGTGAGAAACATTAAAATGGATTGTCTGTGAGAAACATTTATAATATGGACTGTCTGTGAGAAACATGAATATGGACTGTTTGTGAGAAACATTTCTATGGACTGTCTGTGAGAAACATTTATATGGACTGTCTTTGAGAAACATTGATGCTGGACTGTCTGTGAGAAACATGTATATGGGCTGTCTGTGAGAAACATTTCTATTGACTGTCTGTGAGAAACATTTATATGGGCTGTTTGTGAGAAACATTTATATGGACTGTTTGTGAGAAACATTGATATATGGACTGTCTGTGAGAAACATTAATATGGACTGTTTGTGAGAACCATTATATAGACAGTCTGTGAGAAACATTTCGATGGATTGTCTGTGAGAAACATTTTTATAGGCTGTCTGTTTGAAACATTTATATGGACTGTCTGTGAGAAACATTAATATGGGATGTCTGTGAGAAACATTAATATGGACTGTCTGTGAGAAACATTTATAATATGGACTGTCTGTGAGAAACATTTATGTGGACTGTCTGTGAGAATGAAACATTTATGTGGACTTTCTGTGAGAAATATTTATGTGGACTGTTTGTGAGGAACATTTACATGGACTGTTTGTGAGAAACATTTATGTGGACTGTTTGTGAGAAACATTTATGTGGACTTTCTGTGAGAAACATTTATGTGGACTGTTTGTGAGGAACATTTATATGGGCTGTCTGTGAGAAACATTAATATGGATTGTCTGTGAGAAACATTTATAATATGGACTGTCTGTGAGAAACATTTATATGGATTGTCTGTGAGAAACATTTATATGGACTGTCTTTGAGAAACATTTATGCTGGACTGTCTGTGAGAATGAAACATTTATGTGGACTTTCTGTGAGAAACATTTATATGGGCTGTTTGTGAGGAACATTTATATGGACTGTCTGTGAGAAACATTTCTATTGACTGTCTGTGAGAAACATTTATATGGACTGTCTGTGAGGAACATGTATATGGGCTGTCTGTGAGAAACATCAATATGGACTGTTTGTGAGAAACATTTATATGGACTGTTTGTGAGAACCATTATATAGACAGTCTGTGAGAAACATTTCGATGGATTGTCTGTGAGAAACATTTTTATAGGCTGTCTGTTTGAAACATTTATATGGACTGTCTCTGAGAAACATTAATATGGGATGTCTGTGAGAAACATTAATATGGATTGTCTGTGAGAAACATTTATAATATGGACTGTCTGTGAGAAACATTTCTAGAGACTGTGAGGAACATTTATATGGACTGTTTGTGAGAAACATTTATATAGACTGTCTGTGAGAAACATTAATATGGACAGTTTGTGAGAAACATTTATGTGGACTGTTTGTGAAAAACATTTATATGGACTGTTTGTGAGGAACATTTATATATGGACTGTCTGTGAGAAACATTGATATGGACTGTTTGTGAGGAACATTTATATATAGACTGTCTGTGAGAAACATTAATATGGACTGTTTGTGAGAAACATTTATATAGACTGTCTGTGAAAAACATTTATATGGACTGTTTGTGAGAAACATTTATGTGGACTGTCTGTGAGAAACATTTATATGGGCTGTTTGTGAGAAACATTTATATGGACTGTCTGTGAGAAACATTTATATCTAGTGTTTGTGAGAAACATTTACGTGGACTTTCTGTGAGAAACATTTCTATGGACTGTTTGTGAGGAACATTTATATGGGCTGTCTGTGAGAAACATTAAAATGGATTGTCTGTGAGAAACATTTATAATATGGACTGTCTGTGAGAAAAATTTATATGGATTGTCTGTGAGAAACATTTATGTGGACTGTCTTTGAGAAAAATTTATATGGGCTGTTTTTGAGAAACATTGATATGGACTGTCTGTGAGAAACATTTCTATTTACTGTCTGTGAGAAACATTTATATGGACTGTCTGTGAGGAACATGTATATGGGCTGTCTGTAAGAAACATCAATATGGACTGTTTGTGAGAAACATTTATATAGACTGTTTGTGAGAACCATTATATAGACAGTCTGTGAGAAAAATTTTTATAGGCTGTCTGTTTGAAACATTTATATGGACTGTCTCTGAGAAACATTAATATGGGATGTCTGTGAGAAACATTAATATGGATTGTCTGTGAGAAACATTTATAATATGGATTGTCTGTGAGAAACATTTATAATATGGACTGTCTGTGAGAAACATTTCGAGAGACTGTGAGGAACATTTATATGGACTGTTTGTGAGAAACATTTATATATGGACTGTCTGTGAGAAACATTAATATGGACTGTTTGTGAGAAACATTTATATCGAGTGTTTGTGAGAAACATTTATGTGGACTGTCTGTGAGAAACATTTATATGGACTGTCTGTGAGAAACATTTATATGGGCTGTTTGTGAGAAACATTTATATGGACTGTTTGTGAGAAACATTGATATATGGACTGTCTGTGAGAAACATTAATATGGACTGTTTGTGAGAACCATTATATAGACAGTCTGTGAGAAACATTTCGATGGATTGTCTGTGAGAAACATTTTTATAGGCTGTCTGTTTGAAACATTTATATGGACTGTCTGTGAGAAACATTAATATGGGATGTCTGTGAGAAACATTAATATGGACTGTCTGTGAGAAACATTTATAATATGGACTGTCTGTGAGAAACATTTATGTGGACTGTCTGTGAGAATGAAACATTTATGTGGACTTTCTGTGAGAAACATTTATGTGGACTGTTTGTGAAAAACATTTATATCTAGTGTTTGTGAGAAACATTTACGTGGACTTTCTGTGAGAAACATTTCTATGGACTGTTTGTGAGGAACATTTATATGGGCTGTCTGTGAGAAAAATTAATATGGATTGTCTGTGAGAAACATTTATAATATGGACTGTCTGTGAGAAACATTTATATGGATTGTCTGTGAGAAACATTTATGTGGACTGTCTGTGAGAAACATTTATGTGGGCTGTTTGTGAGAAACATTTATATGGACTGTCTGTGAGAAACATTTATATGGACTGTCTGTGAGAAACATTTATAATATGGACTGTCTGTGAGAAACATTTATATGGACTGTTTGTGAGAAACATCAATATGGACTGTTTGTGAGAAACATTTATATGGACTGTTTGTGAGAACCATTATATAGACAGTCTGTGAGAAACATTTTTATAGGCTGTCTGTTTGAAACATTTATATGGACTGTCTCTGAGAAACATTAATATGGGATGTCTGTGAGAAACATTAATATGGATTGTCTGTGAGAAACATTTATAATATGGACTGTCTGTGAGAAACATTTCTAGAGACTGTGAGGAACATTTATATGGACTGTTTGTGAGAAACATTTATATATGGACTGTCTGTGAGAAACATTAATATGGACTGTTTGTGAAAAACATTTATATGGACTGTTTGTGAGGAACATTTATATGGGCTGTCTGTGAGAAACATGAAAATGGATTGTCTGTGAGAAACGTTTATAATATGGACTGTCTGTGAGAAAAATTTATATGGATTGTCTGTGAGAAATATTTATATAGACTGTCTGTGAGAGACATTTTATAGGCTGTCTGTCAGAAACATTTATATGGACTGTCTGTGAGAAACATTTATATGTGCTGTCTGTGAGAAACATTTATATGGACTGTCTGTGTGAGAAACATTGATATATGGACTGTCTGTGAGAAACATTAATATGGACTGTTTGTGAGAACCATTATATAGACAGTCTGTGAGAAACATTTCGATGGATTGTCTGTGAGAAACATTTTTATAGGCTGTCTGTTTGAAACATTTATATGGACTGTCTGTGAGAAACATTAATATGGGATGTCTGTGAGAAACATTAATATGGACTGTCTGTGAGAAACATTTATAATATGGACTGTCTGTGAGAAACATTTATGTGGACTGTCTGTGAGAATGAAACATTTATGTGGACTTTCTGTGAGAAACATTTATGTGGACTGTTTGTGAGGAACATTTACATGGACTGTTTGTGAGAAACATTTATGTGGACTGTTTGTGAGAAACATTTATGTGGACTTTCTGTGAGAAACATTTATGTGGACTGTTTGTGAGGAACATTTATATGGGCTGTCTGTGAGAAACATTAATATGGATTGTCTGTGAGAAACATTTATAATATGGACTGTCTGTGAGAAACATTTATATGGATTGTCTGTGAGAAACATTTATATGGACTGTCTTTGAGAAACATTTATGCTGGACTGTCTGTGAGAATGAAACATTTATGTGGACTTTCTGTGAGAAACATTTATATGGGCTGTTTGTGAGGAACATTTATATGGACTGTCTGTGAGAAACATTTCTATTGACTGTCTGTGAGAAACATTTATATGGACTGTCTGTGAGGAACATGTATATGGGCTGTCTGTGAGAAACATCAATATGGACTGTTTGTGAGAAACATTTATATGGACTGTTTGTGAGAACCATTATATAGACAGTCTGTGAGAAACATTTCGATGGATTGTCTGTGAGAAACATTTTTATAGGCTGTCTGTTTGAAACATTTATATGGACTGTCTCTGAGAAACATTAATATGGGATGTCTGTGAGAAACATTAATATGGATTGTCTGTGAGAAACATTTATAATATGGACTGTCTGTGAGAAACATTTCTAGAGACTGTGAGGAACATTTATATGGACTGTTTGTGAGAAACATTTATATAGACTGTCTGTGAGAAACATTAATATGGACAGTTTGTGAGAAACATTTATATAGACTGTCTGTGAGAAACATTTATATGGACTGTTTGTGAGGAACATTTATATATGGACTGTCTGTGAGAAACATTGATATGGACTGTTTGTGAGGAACATTTATATATAGACTGTCTGTGAGAAACATGAATATGGACTGTTTGTGAGAAACATTTATATAGACTGTCTGTGAAAAACATTTATATGGACTGTTTGTGAGAAACATTTATGTGGACTGTCTGTGAGAAACATTTATGTGGGCTGTTTGTGAGAAACATTTATATGGACTGTCTGTGAGAAACATTTATATCTAGTGTTTGTGAGAAACATTTACGTGGACTTTCTGTGAGAAACATTTCTATGGACTGTTTGTGAGGAACATTTATATGGGCTGTCTGTGAGAAACATTAAAATGGATTGTCTGTGAGAAACATTTATAATATGGACTGTCTGTGAGAAAAATTTATATGGATTGTCTGTGAGAAACATTTATGTGGACTGTCTTTGAGAAAAATTTATATGGGCTGTTTTTGAGAAACATTGATATGGACTGTCTGTGAGAAACATTTCTATTTACTGTCTGTGAGAAACATTTATATGGACTGTCTGTGAGGAACATGTATATGGACTGTTTGTGAGAAACATTTATATAGACTGTCTGTGAAAAACATTTTTATGGACTGTGTGAGAAACATTTATATGGACTGTCTGTGAGAAACATTTATATGGACTGTCTTTGAGAAACATTTATATGGACTGTCTGTGAGAAACATTTATATGGACTGTCTGTGAGAAACATTTATATGGACTGTCTGTGAGAAACATTTAATATGGACTTGTCTGTGAGAAACATTTATAATATGGACTGTCTGTGAGAAACATTTATAGAGACTGTGAGGAACATTTATATGGACTGTCTGTGAGAAACATTTATAACATGGACTGTCTGTGAGAAACATTTCTTTAGACTGTGAGGAACATTTACATGGACTATTTGTGAGAAACATTTATATATGGACTGTCTGTGAGAAACATTTCTATTGACTGTCTGTGAGAAACATTTATATGGGCTGTTTGTGAGAAACATTTATATGGACTGTTTGTGAGAAACATTGATATATGGACTGTCTGTGAGAAACATTAATATGGACTGTTTGTGAGAACCATTATATGGACAGTCTGTGAGAAACATTTCGATGGATTGTCTGTGAGAAACATTTTTATAGGCTGTCTGTTTGAAACATTTATATGGACTGTCTGTGAGAAACATTAATATGGGATGTCTGTGAGAAACATTAATATGGACTGTCTGTGAGAAACATTTATAATATGGACTGTCTGTGAGAAACATTTATGTGGACTGTCTGTGAGAATGAAACATTTATGTGGACTTTCTGTGAGAAACATTTATGTGGACTGTTTGTGAGGAACATTTACATGGACTGTTTGTGAGAAACATTTATGTGGACTGTTTGTGAGAAACATTTATGTGGACTTTCTGTGAGAAACATTTATGTGGACTGTTTGTGAGGAACATTTATATGGGCTGTCTGTGAGAAACATTAATATGGATTGTCTGTGAGAAACATTTATAATATGGACTGTCTGTGAGAAACATTTATATGGATTGTCTGTGAGAAACATTTATATGGACTGTCTTTGAGAAACATTTATGCTGGACTGTCTGTGAGAATGAAACATTTATGTGGACTTTCTGTGAGAAACATTTATATGGGCTGTTTGTGAGGAACATTTATATGGACTGTCTGTGAGAAACATTTCTATTGACTGTCTGTGAGAAACATTTATATGGACTGTCTGTGAGGAACATGTATATGGGCTGTCTGTGAGAAACATCAATATGGACTGTTTGTGAGAAACATTTATATGGACTGCTTGTGAGAACCATTATATAGACAGTCTGTGAGAAACATTTCGATGGATTGTCTGTGAGAAACATTTTTATAGGCTGTCTGTTTGAAACATTTATATGGACTGTCTCTGAGAAACATTAATATGGGATGTCTGTGAGAAACATTAATATGGATTGTCTGTGAGAAACATTTATAATATGGACTGTCTGTGAGAAACATTTCTAGAGACTGTGAGGAACATTTATATGGACTGTTTGTGAGAAACATTTATATATGGACTGTCTGTGAGAAACATTAATATGGACTGTTTGTGAAAAACATTTATATGGACTGTTTGTGAGGAACATTTATATATGGACTGTCTGTGAGAAACATTTCTATTGACTGTCTGTGAGAAACATTTATATGGGCTGTTTGTGAGAAACATATATATGGACTGTTTGTGAGAAACATTGATATATGGACTGTCTGTGAGAAACATTAATATGGACTGTTTGTGAGAACCATTATATAGACAGTCTGTGAGAAACATTTCGATGGATTGTCTGTGAGAAACATTTTTATAGGCTGTCTGTTTGAAACATTTATATGGACTGTCTGTGAGAAACATTAATATGGGATGTCTGTGAGAAACATTAATATGGACTGTCTGTGAGAAACATTTATAATATGGACTGTCTGTGAGAAACATTTATGTGGACTGTCTGTGAGAAACATTTATGTGGACTGTCTGTGAGAAACATTTATGTGGACTGTTTGTGAGAAACATTTATATGGACTGTCTGTGAGAAACATTTATGTGGACTGTTTGTGAGAAACATTTATGTGGACTGTCTGTGAGAAACATTTATATGGACTGTTTGTGAGGAACATTTATATGGGCTGTCTGTGAGAAACATTAATATGGATTGTCTGTGAGAAACATTTATAATATGGACTGTCTGTGAGAAACATTTATATGGATTGTCTGTGAGAAACATTTATATGGACTGTCTTTGAGAAACATTTATGCTGGACTGTCTGTGAGAATGAAAAATTTATGTGGACTTTCTGTGAGAAACATTTATATGGGCTGTCTGTGAGGAACATGTATATGGGCTGTTTGTGAGAAACATTTCTATGGACTGTCTGTGAGAAACATTTATATGGACTGTCTGTGAGGAACATGTATATGGGCTGTCTGTAAGAAACATCAATATGGACTGTTTGTGAGAAACATTTATATAGACTGTTTGTGAGAACCATTATATAGACAGTCTGTGAGAAAAATTTTTATAGGCTGTCTGTTTGAAACATTTATATGGACTGTCTCTGAGAAACATTAATATGGGATGTCTGTGAGAAACATTAATATGGATTGTCTGTGAGAAACATTTATAATATGGACTGTCTGTGAGAAACATTTCTAGAGACTGTGAGGAACATTTATATGGACTGTTTGTGAGAAACATTTATATATGGACTGTCTGTGAGAAACATTAATATGGACTGTTTGTGAAAAACATTTATATGGACTGTTTGTGAGGAACATTTATATATGGACTGTCTGTGAGAAACATTGATATGGACTGTTTGTGAGAAACATTTATATAGACTGTCTGTGAAAAACATTTATATGGACTGTCTGTGAGAAACATTTATATCGAGTGTTTGTGAGAAACATTTATGTGGACTGTCTGTGAGAAACATTTATATCGAGTGTTTGTGAGAAACATTTATGTGGACTTTCTGTGAGAAACATTTCTATGTACTGTTTGTGAGGAACATTTATATAGGCTGTCTGTGAGAAACATTTAGATGGATTGTCTGTGAGAAACATTTATGTGGACTGTTTGTGAGAATGAAACATTTATGTGGACTGTTTGTGAGAAACATTTATGTGGACTGTCTGTGAGAATGAAACATTTATGTGGACTTTCTGTGAGAAACATTTATATGGGCTGTTTGTGAGAAACATTCATGTGGACTTTCTTTGAGAAACATTTATGTGGACTGTTTGTGAGGAACATTAACATGGATTGTCTGTGAGAAACATTTATAATATGGACTGTCTTTGAGAAACATTTATGCTGGACTGTCTGTGAGAAGGAAACATTTTTGTGGACTTTCTGTGAGAAACATTGATATGGGCTGTTTGTGAGGAACATTTATATGGACTGTCTGTGAGAAACATTTCTATTGACTGTCTGTGAGAAACATTTATATGGACTGTCTGTGAGGAACATGTATATGGGCTGTCTGTGAGAAACATCAATATGGACTGTTTGTGAGAAACATTTATATGGACTGTTTGTGAGAACCATTATATAGACAGTCTGTGAGAAAAATTTTTAAAGGCTGTCTGTTTGAAACATTAATATGGACTGTCTCTGAGAAACATTAATATGGGATGTCTGTGAGAAACATTTCGATGGATTGTCTGTGAGAAACATTTTTATAGGCTGTCTGTTTGAAACATTTATATGGACTGTCTCTGAGAAACATTAATATGGGATGTCTTTGAGAAACATTAATATGGATTGTCTGTGAGAAACATTTATAATATGGACTGTCTGTGAGAAACATTTCTAGAGACTGTGAGGAACATTTATATGGACTGTTTGTGAGAAACATTTATATAGACTGTCTGTGAGAAACATTAATATGGACAGTTTGTGAGAAACATTTATATAGACTGTCTGTGAAAAAACATTTATATGGACTGTTTGTGAGGAACATTTATATATGGACTGTCTGTGAGAAACATGAATATGGACTGTTTGTGAGAAACATTTATATAGACTGTCTGTGAAAAACATTTATATCTAGTGTTTGTGAGAAACATTTACGTGGACTTTCTGTGAGAAACATTTCTATGGACTGTTTGTGAGGAACATTTATATGGGCTGTCTGTGAGAAACATTAAAATGGATTGTCTGTGAGAAACATTTATAATATGGACTGTCTGTGAGAAAAATTTATATGGATTGTCTGTGAGAAACATTTATTTGGACTGTTTGTGAGAAACATTTATATGGACTGTCTGTGAGAAACATTTATATGGACTGTCTGTGAGAAACATTTCTATTTACTGTCTGTGAGAAACATTTATATGGACTGTCTGTGAGGAACATGTATATGGGCTGTCTGTAAGAAACATCAATATGGACTGTTTGTGAGAAACATTTATATAGACTGTTTGTGAGAACCATTATATAGACAGTCTGTGAGAAAAATTTTTATAGGCTGTCTGTTTGAAACATTTATATGGACTGTCTCTGAGAAACATTAATATGGGATGTCTGTGAGAAACATTAATATGGATTGTCTGTGAGAAACATTTATAATATGGACTGTCTGTGAGAAACATTTCTAGAGACTGTGAGGAACATTTATATGGACTGTTTGTGAGAAACATTTATATATGGACTGTCTGTGAGAAACATTAATATGGACTGTTTGTGAAAAACATTTATATGGACTGTTTGTGAGGAACATTTATATGGACTGTCTGTGAGGAACATGTATATGGGCTGTCTGTAAGAAACATCAATATGGACTGTTTGTGAGAAACATTTATATAGACTGTTTGTGAGAACCATTATATAGACAGTCTGTGAGAAAAATTTTTATAGGCTGTCTGTTTGAAACATTTATATGGACTGTCTCTGAGAAACATTAATATGGGATGTCTGTGAGAAACATTAATATGGATTGTCTGTGAGAAACATTTATATATGGACTGTCTGTGAGAAACATTAATATGGACTGTTTGTGAGAACCATTATATAGACAGTCTGTGAGAAACATTTCGATGGATTGTCTGTGAGAAACATTTTTATAGGCTGTCTGTTTGAAACATTTATATGGACTGTCTGTGAGAAACATTAATATGGGATGTCTGTGAGAAACATTAATATGGACTGTCTGTGAGAAACATTTATAATATGGACTGTCTGTGAGAAACATTTATGTGGACTGTCTGTGAGAATGAAACATTTATGTGGACTTTCTGTGAGAAACATTTATGTGGACTGTTTGTGAGGAACATTTACATGGACTGTTTGTGAGAAACATTTATGTGGACTGTTTGTGAGAAACATTTATGTGGACTTTCTGTGAGAAACATTTATGTGGACTGTTTGTGAGGAACATTTATATGGGCTGTCTGTGAGAAACATTAATATGGATTGTCTGTGAGAAACATTTATAATATGGACTGTCTGTGAGAAACATTTATATGGATTGTCTGTGAGAAACATTTATATGGACTGTCTTTGAGAAACATTTATGCTGGACTGTCTGTGAGAATGAAACATTTATGTGGACTTTCTGTGAGAAACATTTATATGGGCTGTTTGTGAGGAACATTTATATGGACTGTCTGTGAGAAACATTTCTATTGACTGTCTGTGAGAAACATTTATATGGACTGTCTGTGAGGAACATGTATATGGGCTGTCTGTGAGAAACATCAATATGGACTGTTTGTGAGAAACATTTATATGGACTGTTTGTGAGAACCATTATATAGACAGTCTGTGAGAAACATTTCGATGGATTGTCTGTGAGAAACATTTTTATAGGCTGTCTGTTTGAAACATTTATATGGACTGTCTCTGAGAAACATTAATATGGGATGTCTGTGAGAAACATTAATATGGATTGTCTGTGAGAAACATTTATAATATGGACTGTCTGTGAGAAACATTTCTAGAGACTGTGAGGAACATTTATATGGACTGTTTGTGAGAAACATTTATATAGACTGTCTGTGAGAAACATTAATATGGACAGTTTGTGAGAAACATTTATATAGACTGTCTGTGAAAAACATTCATATGGACTGTTTGTGAGGAACATTTATATATGGACTGTCTGTGAGAAACATTGATATGGACTGTTTGTGAGAAACATTTATATATGGACTGTCTGTGAGAAACATTAATATGGACTGTTTGTGAGGAACATTTATATGGGCTGTCTGTGAGAAACATTAATATGGATTGTCTGTGAGAAACATTTATAATATGGACTGTCTGTGAGAAACATTTATGTGGACTGTTTGTGAGAAACATTTACATGGACTGTCTGTGAGAAACATTTATGTGGACTGTTTGTGAGAAACATTTATGTGGACTGTTTGTGAGGAACATTTATATGGGCTGTCTGTGAGAAACATTAATATGGATTGTCTGTGAGAAACATTTCTATTGACTGTCTGTGAGAAATATTAATATGGACAGTTTGTGAGAAACATTTATATAGACTGTCTGTGAAAAAACATTTATATGGACTGTTTGTGAGGAACATTTATATATGGACTGTCTGTGAGAAACATTAATATGGACTGTTTGTGAGAAACATTTATATAGACTGTCTGTGAAAAACATTTATATGGACTGTTTGTGAGAAACCTTTATAGAGAGTGTCTGTGAGAAACATTTATATGGACTGTCTGTGAGAAACATTTATGTGGACTGTCTGTGAGAAACATTTATATGGGCTGTTTGTGAGAAACATTTATATGGACTGTCTGTGAGAAACATTTATATCTAGTGTTTGTGAGAAACATTTACGTGGACTTTCTGTGAGAAACATTTCTATGGACTGTTTGTGAGGAACATTTATATGGGCTGTCTGTGAGAAACATTAAAATGGATTGTCTGTGAGAAACATTTATAATATGGACTGTCTGTGAGAAAAATTTATATGGATTGTCTGTGAGAAACATTTATGTGGATTGTCTGTGAGAAACATTTATATGGGCTGTTTTTGAGAAACATTTATATGGGCTGTTTTTGAGAAACATTGATATGGACTGTCTGTGAGAAACATTTATATGGACTGTCTTTGAGAAACATTTATGCTGGACTGTCTGTGAGAAACATTGATATGGATTGTCTATGAGAAACATTTATATGGATTGTCTGTGAGAAACATTTCGATGGATTGTCTGTGAGAAACATTTTTATAGGCTGTCTGTTTGAAACATTTATATGGACTGTCTCTGAGAAACATTAATATGGGATGTCTGTGAGAAACATTAATATGGATTGTCTGTGAGAAACATTTATAATATGGACTGTCTGTGAGAAACATTTCTAGAGACTGTGAGGAACATTTATATGGACTGTTTGTGAGAAACATTTATATAGACTGTCTGTGAGAAACATTAATATGGACAGTTTGTGAGAAACATTTATATAGACTGTCTGTGAAAAAACATTTATATGGACTGTTTGTGAGGAACATTTATATATGGACTGTCTGTGAGAAACATTGATATGGACTGTTTGAGAGATACAATTATATATAGACTGTCTGTGAGAAACATGAATATGGACTGTTTGTGAGAAACATTTATATAGACTGTCTGTGAAAAACATTTATATGGACTGTTTGTGAGAAACATTTATGTGGACTGTCTGTGAGAAACATTTATGTGGGCTGTTTGTGAGAAACATTTATATGGACTGTCTGTGAGAAACATTAATATGGGATGTCTGTGAGAAACATTAATATGGATTGTCTGTGAGAAACATTTATAATATGGACTGTCTGTGAGAAACATTTCTAGAGACTGTGAGGAACATTTATATGGACTGTTTGTGAGAAACATTAATATGGACAGTTTGTGAGAAACATTTATATAGACTGTCTGTGAAAAAACATTTATATGGACTGTTTGTGAGGAACATTTATATATGGACTGTCTGTGAGAAACATTGATATGGACTGTTTGTGAGGAACATTTATAGATAGACTGTCTGTGAGAAACATTAATATGGACTGTTTGTGAGAAACCTTTATATAGACTGTCTGTGAAAAACATTTATATGGACTGTTTGTGAGAAACATTTATGTGGACTGTCTGTGAGAAACATTTATATGGGCTGTTTGTGAGAAACATTTATATGGACTGTCTGTGAGAAACATTTATATCTAGTGTTTGTGAGAAACATTTACGTGGACTTTCTGTGAGAAACATTTCTATGGACTGTTTGTGAGGAACATTTATATGGGCTGTCTGTGAGAAACATTAAAATGGATTGTCTGTGAGAAACATTTATAATATGGACTGTCTGTGAGAAAAATTT
Organism: Eptatretus burgeri; assembly: GCF_056783735.1. NCBI lineage: Eukaryota > Metazoa > Chordata > Myxini > Myxiniformes > Myxinidae > Eptatretus > Eptatretus burgeri. The sequence continues at coordinate 15,449 of NW_028225123.1, read as the reverse complement.
ATATGGATTGTCTGTGAGAAACATTTATGTGGATTGTCTGTGAGAAACATTTATATGGAGAAAATTTATATGGGCTGTTTTTGAGAAACATTGATATGGACTGTCTGTGAGAAACATTTATATGGACTGTCTTTGAGAAACATTTATGCTGGACTGTCTGTGAGAAACATTGATATGGATTGTCTATGAGAAACATTTATATGGATTGTCTGTGAGAAACATTTATGTGGACTTTCTGTGAGAAACATTTATATGGGCTGTTTGTGAGGAACATTTATATGGACTGTCTGTGAGAAACATTTCTATTGACTGTCTGTGAGAAACATTTATATGGACTGTCTGTGAGGAACATGTATATGGGCTGTCTGTAAGAAACATCAATATGGACTGTTTGTGAGAAACATTTATATAGACTGTTTGTGAGAACCATTATATAGACAGTCTGTGAGAAAAATTTTTATAGGCTGTCTGTTTGAAACATTAATATGGACTGTCTCTGAGAAACATTAATATGGGATGTCTGTGAGAAACATTAATATGGATTGTCTGTGAGAAACATTTATAATATGGACTGTCTGTGAGAAACATTGATATGGACTGTTTGTGAGAAACATTTATATAGACTGTCTGTGAAAAACATTTATGTGGACTGTCTGTGAGAAACATTTATATCGAGTGTTTGTGAGAAACATTTATGTGGACTGTCTGTGAGAAACATTTATATCGAGTGTTTGTGAGAAACATTTATGTGGACTTTCTGTGAGAAACATTTCTCTGTACTGTTTGTGAGGAACATTTATATGGGCTGTCTGTGAGAAACATTAAAATGGATTGTCTGTGAGAAACATTTATAATATGGACTGTCTGTGAGAAAAATTTATATGGATTGTCTGTGAGAAACATTTATGTGGATTGTCTGTGAGAAACATTTATGTGGACTGTCTTTGAGAAAAATTTATATGGGCTGTTTTTGAGAAACATTGATATGGACTGTCTGTGAGAAACATTTCTATGGACTGTCTTTGAGAAACATTTATGCTGGACTGTCTGTGAGAAACATTGATATGGATTGTCTGTGAGAAACATTTATGTGGACTGTCTGTGAGAATGAAACATTTATGTGGACTTTCTGTGAGAAACATTTATATGTGCTGTTTGTGAGAAACATTTATATGGACTGTCTGTGAGAATGAAACATTTATATGGACTGTCAGTGAGAAACATTTGTATGGGCTGTTTGTGAGGAACATTTATATGGGCTGTCTGTGAGAAACATTGATATGGATTGTCTGTGAGAAACATTTATATGCGCTGTCTGTGTGAAACATTTATATGGACTGTCTGTGAGAAACATTTATAACATGGACTGTCTGTGAGAAACATTTCTGGAGACTGTGAGGAACATTTACATGGACTATTTGTGAGAAACATTTCTATGGACTGTCTGTGAAAAACATTTATATGGACTGTTTGTGAGGAACATTTATATGGACTGTCTGTGAGAAACATTTATATGGGCTGTTTGTGAGAAACATTTATATGGACTGTCTGTGAGGAACATGTATATGGGCTGTCTGTGAGAAACATGTATATGGGCTGTCTGTGAGAAACATTTCTATTGACTGTCTGTGAGAAACATTTATATGGGCTGTTTGTGAGAAACATTTATATGGACTGTTTGTGAGAAACATTGATATATGGACTGTCTGTGAGAAACATTAATATGGACTGTTTGTGAGAACCATTATATAGACAGTCTGTGAGAAACATTTCGATGGATTGTCTGTGAGAAACATTTTTATAGGCTGTCTGTTTGAAACATTTATATGGACTGTCTGTGAGAAACATTAATATGGGATGTCTGTGAGAAACATTAATATGGACTGTCTGTGAGAAACATTTATAATATGGACTGTCTGTGAGAAACATTTATGTGGACTGTCTGTGAGAATGAAACATTTATGTGGACTTTCTGTGAGAAACATTTATGTGGACTGTTTGTGAGGAACATTTACATGGACTGTTTGTGAGAAACATTTATGTGGACTGTTTGTGAGAAACATTTATGTGGACTTTCTGTGAGAAACATTTATGTGGACTGTTTGTGAGGAACATTTATATGGGCTGTCTGTGAGAAACATTAATATGGATTGTCTGTGAGAAACATTTATAATATGGACTGTCTGTGAGAAACATTTATATGGATTGTCTGTGAGAAACATTTATATGGACTGTCTTTGAGAAACATTTATGCTGGACTGTCTGTGAGAATGAAACATTTATGTGGACTTTCTGTGAGAAACATTTATATGGGCTGTTTGTGAGGAACATTTATATGGACTGGCTGTGAGAAACATTTCTATTGACTGTCTGTGAGAAACATTTATATGGACTGTCTGTGAGGAACATGTATATGGGCTGTCTGTGAGAAACATCAATATGGACTGTTTGTGAGAAACATTTATATGGACTGTTTGTGAGAACCATTATATAGACAGTCTGTGAGAAACATTTCGATGGATTGTCTGTGAGAAACATTTTTATAGGCTGTCTGTTTGAAACATTTATATGGACTGTCTCTGAGAAACATTAATATGGGATGTCTGTGAGAAACATTAATATGGATTGTCTGTGAGAAACATTTATAATATGGACTGTCTGTGAGAAACATTTCTAGAGACTGTGAGGAACATTTATATGGACTGTTTGTGAGGAACATTTATGCTGGACTGTCTGTGAGAAACATTAATATGGACTGTTTGTGAGAAACATTTATATAGACTGTCTGTGAAAAACATTTATATGGACTGTTTGTGAGGAACATTTATAATATGGACTGTCTGTGAGAAACATTTATATGGATTGTCTGTGAGAAACATTTATATGGACTGTCTGTGAGAAACATTTGTATGGACTGTCTGTAAGAAACATCAATATGGACTGTTTGTGAGAAACATTTATATAGACTGTTTGTGAGAACCATTATATAGACAGTCTGTGAGAAAAATTTTTATAGGCTGTCTGTTTGAAACATTAATATGGACTGTCTCTGAGAAACATTAATATGGGATTTCTGTTTGAAACATTAATATGGATTGTCTGTGAGAAACATTTATAATATGGACTGTCTGTGAGAAACATTGATATGGACTGTTTGTGAGAAACATTTATGTGGACTGTCTGTGAGGAACATGTATATGGGCTGTCTGTAAGAAACATCAATATGGACTGTTTGTGAGAAACATTTATATAGACTGTTTGTGAGAACCATTATATAGACAGTCTGTGAGAAAAATTTTTATAGGCTGTCTGTTTGAAACATTAATATGGACTGTCTCTGAGAAACATTAATATGGGATGTCTGTGAGAAACATTAATATGGATTGTCTGTGAGAAACATTTATAATATGGACTGTCTGTGAGAAACATTGATATGGACTGTTTGTGAGAAACATTTATATAGACTGTCTGTGAAAAACATTTATATGGACTGTCTGTGAGAAACATTTATATCGAGTGTTTGTGAGAAACATTTATGTGGACTGTCTGTGAGAAACATTTATATCGAGTGTTTGTGAGAAACATTTATGTGGACTTTCTGTGAGAAACATTTCTATGGACTGTTTGTGAGGAACATTTATATGGGCTGTCTGTGAGAAACATTAAAATGGATTGTCTGTGAGAAACATTTATAATATGGACTGTCTGTGAGAAAAATTTATATGGATTGTCTGTGAGAAACATTTATGTGGATTGTCTGTGAGAAACATTTATGTGGACTGTCTTTGAGAAAAATTTATATGGGCTGTTTTTGAGAAACATTGATATGGACTGTCTGTGAGAAACATTTCTATGGACTGTCTTTGAGAAACATTTATGCTGGACTGTCTGTGAGAAACATTGATATGGATTGTCTGTGAGAAACATTTATGTGGACTGTCTGTGAGAATGAAACATTTATGTGGACTTTCTGTGAGAAACATTTATATGTGCTGTTTGTGAGAAACATTTATATGGACTGTCTGTGAGAATGAAACATTTATATGGACTGTCAGTGAGAAACATTTGTATGGGCTGTTTGTGAGGAACATTTATATGGGCTGTCTGTGAGAAACATTGATATGGATTGTCTGTGAGAAACATTTATATGCGCTGTCTGTGTGAAACATTTATATGGACTGTCTGTGAGAAACATTTATAACATGGACTGTCTGTGAGAAACATTTCTGGAGACTGTGAGGAACATTTACATGGACTATTTGTGAGAAACATTTCTATGGACTGTCTGTGAAAAACATTTATATGGACTGTTTGTGAGGAACATTTATATGGACTGTCTGTGAGAAACATTTATATGGGCTGTTTGTGAGAAACATTTATATGGACTGTCTGTGAGGAACATGTATATGGGCTGTCTGTGAGAAACATGTATATGGGCTGTCTGTGAGAAACATTTCTATTGACTGTCTGTGAGAAACATTTATATGGGCTGTTTGTGAGAAACATTTATATGGACTGTTTGTGAGAAACATTGATATATGGACTGTCTGTGAGAAACATTAATATGGACTGTTTGTGAGAACCATTATATAGACAGTCTGTGAGAAACATTTCGATGGATTGTCTGTGAGAAACATTTTTATAGGCTGTCTGTTTGAAACATTTATATGGACTGTCTGTGAGAAACATTAATATGGGATGTCTGTGAGAAACATTAATATGGACTGTCTGTGAGAAACATTTATAATATGGACTGTCTGTGAGAAACATTTATGTGGACTGTCTGTGAGAATGAAACATTTATGTGGACTTTCTGTGAGAAACATTTATGTGGACTGTTTGTGAGGAACATTTACATGGACTGTTTGTGAGAAACATTTATGTGGACTGTTTGTGAGAAACATTTATGTGGACTTTCTGTGAGAAACATTTATGTGGACTGTTTGTGAGGAACATTTATATGGGCTGTCTGTGAGAAACATTAATATGGATTGTCTGTGAGAAACATTTATAATATGGACTGTCTGTGAGAAACATTTATATGGATTGTCTGTGAGAAACATTTATATGGACTGTCTTTGAGAAACATTTATGCTGGACTGTCTGTGAGAATGAAAAATTTATGTGGACTTTCTGTGAGAAACATTTATATGGGTGTTTGTGAGGAACATTTATATGGACTGGCTGTGAGAAACATTTCTATTGACTGTCTGTGAGAAACATTTATATGGACTGTCTGTGAGGAACATGTATATGGGCTGTCTGTGAGAAACATCAATATGGACTGTTTGTGAGAAACATTTATATGGACTGTTTGTGAGAACCATTATATAGACAGTCTGTGAGAAACATTTCGATGGATTGTCTGTGAGAAACATTTTTATAGGCTGTCTGTTTGAAACATTTATATGGACTGTCTCTGAGAAACATTAATATGGGATGTCTGTGAGAAACATTAATATGGATTGTCTGTGAGAAACATTTATAATATGGACTGTCTGTGAGAAACATTTCTAGAGACTGTGAGGAACATTTATATGGACTGTTTGTGAGAAACATTTATATATGGACTGTCTGTGAGAAACATTAATATGGACTGTTTGTGAGAAACATTTATATAGACTGTCTGTGAAAAACATTTATATGGACTGTTTGTGAGGAACATTTATATGGACTGTCTGTGAGAAACATTTCTATTGACTGTCTGTGAGAAACATTTATATGGACTGTCTGTGAGGAACATGTATATGGGCTGTCTGTGAGAAACATCAATATGGACTGTTTGTGAGAAACATTTATATAGACTGTCTGTGAAAAACATTTATATGGACTGTCTGTGAGAAACATTTATATGGGCTGTTTGTGAGAAACATTTATATGGACTGTCTGTGAGAAACATTTATATCGAGTGTTTGTGAGAAACATTTATGTGGACTTTCTGTGAGAAACATTTCTATGTACTGTTTGTGAGGAACATTTATATGGGCTGTCTGTGAGAAACATTAAAATGGATTGTCTGTGAGAAACATTTATAATATGGACTGTCTGTGAGAAAAATTTATATGGATTGTCTGTGAGAAACATTTATGTGGACTTTCTGTGAGAAACATTTCTATGGACTGTTTGTGAGGAACATTTATATGGGCTGTCTGTGAGAAACATGAAAATGGATTGTCTGTGAGAAACATTTATAATATGGACTGTCTGTGAGAAAAATTTATATGGATTGTCTGTGAGAAACATTTATGTGGATTGTCTGTGAGAAACATTTATGTGGACTGTCTTTGAGAAAAATTTATATGGGCTGTTTTTGAGAAACATTGATATGGACTGTCTGTGAGAAACATTTATATGGACTGTCTTTGAGAAACATTTATGCTGGACTGTCTGTGAGAAACATTGATATGGATTGTCTATGAGAAACATTTATATGGATTGTCTGTGAGAAACATTTATGTGGACTGTCTGTGAGAATGAAACATTTATGTGGACTTTCTGTGAGAAACATTTATATGGATTGTCTATGAGAAACATTAATATGGATTGTCTGTGAGAAACATTTATATGGACTGTTTGTGAGGAACATTTATATGGGCTGTCTGTGAGAAACATTAATATGGATTGTCTGGGAGAAACATTTATAATATGGACTGTCTGTGAGAAACATTTATATGGATTGTCTGTGAGAAACATTTATATGGACTGTCTGTGAGAAACATTTAGATGGATTGTCTGTGAGAAACATTTATGTGGACTGTTTGTGAGAATGAAACATTTATGTGGACTGTTTGTGAGAAACATTTATGTGGACTGTCTGTGAGAATGAAACATTTATGTGGACTTTCTGTGAGAAACATTTATATGGGCTGTTTGTGAGAAACATTTATGTGGACTTTCTGTGAGAAACATTTATGTGGACTGTTTGTGAGGAACATTAACATGGATTGTCTGTGAGAAACATTTATAATATGGACTGTCTTTGAGAAACATTTATGCTGGACTGTCTGTGAGAATGAAACATTTATGTGGACTTTCTGTGAGAAACATTGATATGGGCTGTTTGTGAGGAACATTTATATGGACTGTCTGTGAGAAACATTTCTATTGACTGTCTGTGAGAAACATTTATATGGACTGTCTGTGAGGAACATGTATATGGGCTGTCTGTGAGAAACATCAATATGGACTGTTTGTGAGAAACATTTATATGGACTGTTTGTGAGAACCATTATATAGACAGTCTGTGAGAAACATTTCGATGGATTGTCTGTGAGAAACATTTTTATAGGCTGTCTGTTTGAAACATTTATATGGACTGTCTCTGAGAAACATTAATATGGGATGTCTGTGAGAAACATTAATATGGATTGTCTGTGAGAAACATTTATAATATGGACTGTCTGTGAGAAACATTTCTAGAGACTGTGAGGAACATTTATATGGACTGTTTGTGAGAAACATTTATATAGACTGTCTGTGAGAAACATTAATATGGACAGTTTGTGAGAAACATTTATATGGACTGTCTGTGAGAAACATTTATATCTAGTGTTTGTGAGAAACATTTATATATGGACTGTCTGTGAGAAACATTGATATGGACTGTTTGTGAGGAACATTTATATATAGACTGTCTGTGAGAAACATTAATATGGACTGTTTGTGAGGAACATTTATATATAGACTGTCTGTGAGAAACATTTATATGGATTGTCTGTGAGAAACATTTATGTGGACTGTCTGTGAGAAACATTTATGTGGGCTGTTTGTGAGAAACATTTATATGGACTGTCTGTGAGAAACATTTATATCTAGTGTTTGTGAGAAACATTTACGTGGACTTTCTGTGAGAAACATTTCTATGGACTGTTTGTGAGGAACATTTATATGGGCTGTCTGTGAGAAACATTAAAATGGATTGTCTGTGAGAAACATTTATAATATGGACTGTCTGTGAGAAAAATTTATATGGATTGTCTGTGAGAAACATTTATGTGGACTGTCTTTGAGAAAAATTTATATGGGCTGTTTTTGAGAAACATTGATATGGACTGTCTGTGAGAAACATTTCTATTTACTGTCTGTGAGAAACATTTATATGGACTGTCTGTGAGGAACATGTATATGGGCTGTCTGTAAGAAACATCAATATGGACTGTTTGTGAGAAACATTTATATAGACTGTTTGTGAGAACCATTATATAGACAGTCTGTGAGAAAAATTTTTATAGGCTGTCTGTTTGAAACATTTATATGGACTGTCTCTGAGAAACATTAATATGGGATGTCTGTGAGAAACATTAATATGGATTGTCTGTGAGAAACATTTATAATATGGACTGTCTGTGAGAAACATTTCTAGAGACTGTGAGGAACATTTATATGGACTGTTTGTGAGAAACATTTATATATGGACTGTCTGTGAGAAACATTAATATGGACTGTTTGTGAGAAACATTTATATAGACTGTCTGTGAAAAACATTTTTAGGGACTGTGTGAGAAACATTTATATCGAGTGTTTGTGAGAAACATTTATGTAGACTGTCTGTGAGAAACATTTATATCGAGTGTTTGTGAGAAACATTTATGTGGACTTTCTGTGAGAAACATTTCTATGTACTGTTTGTGAGGAACATTTATATAGGCTGTCTGTGAGAAACATTTCTATTTACTGTCTGTGAGAAACATTTATATGGACTGTCTGTGAGGAACATGTATATGGGCTGTCTGTAAGAAACATCAATATGGACTGTTTGTGAGAAACATTTATATAGACTGTTTGTGAGAACCATTATATAGACAGTCTGTGAGAAAAATTTTTATAGGCTGTCTGTTTGAAACATTTATATGGACTGTCTCTGAGAAACATTAATATGGGATGTCTGTGAGAAACATTAATATGGATTGTCTGTGAGAAACATTTATAATATGGACTGTCTGTGAGAAACATTTCTCGAGACTGTGAGGAACATTTATATGGACTGTTTGTGAGAAACATTTATATATGGACTGTCTGTGAGAAACATTAATATGGACTGTTTGTGAGAAACATTTATATAGACTGTCTGTGAAAAACATTTTTAGGGACTGTGTGAGAAACATTTATATCGAGTGTTTGTGAGAAACATTTATGTAGACTGTCTGTGAGAAACATTTATATCGAGTGTTTGTGAGAAACATTTATGTGGACTTTCTGTGAGAAACATTTCTATGTACTGTTTGTGAGGAACATTTATATAGGCTGTCTGTGAGAAACATTTAGATGGATTGTCTGTGAGAAACATTTATGTGGACTGTTTGTGAGAATGAAACATTTATGTGGACTGTTTGTGAGAAACATTTATGTGGACTGTCTGTGAGAATGAAACATTTATGTGGACTTTCTGTGAGATACATTTATATGGGCTGTTTGTGAGAAACATTTATATGGACTGTCTGTGAGAAACATTTCTATTGACTGTCTGTGAGAAACATTTCTATTGACTGTCTGTGAGAAACATTTATATGGACTGTCTGTGAGGAACATGTATGTGGGCTGTCTGTGAGAAACATCAATATGGACTGTTTGTGAGAAACATTTATATGGACTGTTTGTGAGAACCATTATATAGACAGTCTGTGAGAAACATTTCGATGGATTGTCTGTGAGAAACATTTTTATAGGCTGTCTGTTTGAAACATTTATATGGACTGTCTCTGAGAAACATTAATATGGGATGTCTGTGAGAAACATTAATATGGATTGTCTGTGAGAAACATTTATAATATGGACTGTCTGTGAGAAACATTTCTAGAGACTGTGAGGAACATTTATATGGACTGTTTGTGAGAAACATTTATATAGACTGTCTGTGAGAAACATTAATATGGACAGTTTGTGAGAAACATTTATATAGACTGTCTGTGAAAAAACATTTATATGGACTGTTTGTGAGGAACATTTATATATGGACTGTCTGTGAGAAACATTGATATGGACTGTTTGTGAGGAACATTTATATATAGACTGTCTGTGAGAAACATTAATATGGACTGTTTGTGAGAAACATTTATATAGACTGTCTGTGAAAAACATTTATATGGACTGTTTGTGAGAAACATTTATGTGGACTGTCTGTGAGAAACATTTATATGGGCTGTTTGTGAGAAACATTTATATGGGCTGTTTGTGAGAAACATTTATATGGACTGTCTGTGAGAAACATTTATATCTAGTGTTTGTGAGAAACATTTACGTGGACTTTCTGTGAGAAACATTTCTATGGACTGTTTGTGAGGAACATTTATATGGGCTGTCTGTGAGAAACATTAAAATGGATTGTCTGTGAGAAACATTTATAATATGGACTGTCTGTGAGAAAAATTTATATGGATTGTCTGTGAGAAACATTTATGTGGATTGTCTGTGAGAAACATTTATGTGGACTGTCTTTGAGAAAAATTTATATGGGCTGTTTTTGAGAAACATTGATATGGACTGTCTGTGAGAAACATTTATATGGACTGTCTTTGAGAAACATTTATGCTGGACTGTCTGTGAGAAACATTGATATGGATTGTCTATGAAAAACATTTATATGGATTGTCTGTGAGAAACATTTATGTGGACTTTCTGTGAGAAACATTTATATGGACTGTCTGTGAGAAACATTTCTATTGACTGTCTGTGAGAAACATTTATATGGACTGTCTGTGAGGAACATGTATATGGGCTGTCTGTAAGAAACATCAATATGGACTGTTTGTGAGAAACATTTATATAGACTGTTTGTGAGAACCATTATATAGACAGTCTGTGAGAAAAATTTTTATAGGCTGTCTGTTTGAAACATTAATATGGACTGTCTCTGACAAACATTAATATGGGATGTCTGTGAGAAACATTAATATGGATTGTCTGTGAGAAACATTTATAATATGGACTGTCTGTGAGGAACATTTATATGGACTGTTTGTGAGAAACATTTATATATGGACTGTCTGTGAGAAACATTGATATGGACTGTTTGTGAGAAACATTTATATAGACTGTCTGTGAAAAACATTTATATGGACTGTCTGTGAGAAACATTTATATCGAGTGTTTGTGAGAAACATTTATGTGGACTGTCTGTGAGAAACATTTATATCGAGTGTTTGTGAGAAACATTTATGTGGACTTTCTGTGAGAAACATTTCTCTGTACTGTTTGTGAGGAACATTTATATGGGCTGTCTGTGAGAAACATTAAAATGGATTGTCTGTGAGAAACATTTATAATATGGACTGTCTGTGAGAAAAATTTATATGGATTGTCTGTGAGAAACATTTATGTGGATTGTCTGTGAGAAACATTTATGTGGACTGTCTTTGAGAAAAATTTATATGGGCTGTTTTTGAGAAACATTGATATGGACTGTCTGTGAGAAACATTTATATGGACTGTCTTTGAGAAACATTTATGCTGGACTGTCTGTGAGAAACATTGATATGGATTGTCTGTGAGAAACATTTATGTGGACTGTCTGTGAGAATGAAACATTTATGTGGACTTTCTGTGAGAAACATTTATATGTGCTGTTTGTGAGAAACATTTATATGGACTGTCTGTGAGAATGAAACATTTATATGGACTGTCAGTGAGAAACATTTGTATGGGCTGTTTGTGAGGAACATTTATATGGGCTGTCTGTGAGAAACATTGATATGGATTGTCTGTGAGAAACATTTATATGCGCTGTCTGTGTGAAACATTTATATGGACTGTCTGTGAGAAACATTTATAACATGGACTGTCTGTGAGAAACATTTCTGGAGACTGTGAGGAACATTTACATGGACTATTTGTGAGAAACATTTCTATGGACTGTCTGTGAAAAACATTTATATGGACTGTTTGTGAGGAACATTTATATGGACTGTCTGTGAGAAACATTTATATGGGCTGTTTGTGAGAAACATTTATATGGACTGTCTGTGAGGAACATGTATATGGGCTGTCTGTGAGAAACATGTATATGGGCTGTCTGTGAGAAACATTTCTATTGACTGTCTGTGAGAAACATTTATATGGGCTGTTAGTGAGAAACATTTATATGGACTGTTTGTGAGAAACATTGATATATGGACTGTTTGTGAGAAACATTGATATGGACTGTTTGTGAGAAACATTGATATATGGACTGTCTGTGAGAAACATTAATATGGACTGTTTGTGAGAACCATTATATAGACAGTCTGTGAGAAACATTTCGATGGATTGTCTGTGAGAAACATTTTTATAGGCTGTCTGTTTGAAACATTTATATGGACTGTCTGTGAGAAACATTAATATGGGATGTCTGTGAGAAACATTAATATGGACTGTCTGTGAGAAACATTTATAATATGGACTGTCTGTGAGAAACATTTATGTGGACTGTCTGTGAGAATGAAACATTTATGTGGACTTTCTGTGAGAAACATTTATGTGGACTGTTTGTGAGGAACATTTACATGGACTGTTTGTGAGAAACATTTATGTGGACTGTTTGTGAGAAACATTTATGTGGACTTTCTGTGAGAAACATTTATGTGGACTGTTTGTGAGGAACATTTATATGGGCTGTCTGTGAGAAACATTAATATGGATTGTCTGTGAGAAACATTTATAATATGGACTGTCTGTGAGAAACATTTATATGGATTGTCTGTGAGAAACATTTATATGGACTGTCTTTGAGAAACATTTATGCTGGACTGTCTGTGAGAATGAAAAATTTATGTGGACTTTCTGTGAGAAACATTTATATGGGTGTTTGTGAGGAACATTTATATGGACTGGCTGTGAGAAACATTTCTATTGACTGTCTGTGAGAAACATTTATATGGACTGTCTGTGAGGAACATGTATATGGGCTGTCTGTGAGAAACATCAATATGGACTGTTTGTGAGAAACATTTATATGGACTGTTTGTGAGAACCATTATATAGACAGTCTGTGAGAAACATTTCGATGGATTGTCTGTGAGAAACATTTTTATAGGCTGTCTGTTTGAAACATTTATATGGACTGTCTCTGAGAAACATTAATATGGGATGTCTGTGAGAAACATTAATATGGATTGTCTGTGAGAAACATTTATAATATGGACTGTCTGTGAGAAACATTTCTAGAGACTGTGAGGAACATTTATATGGACTGTTTGTGAGAAACATTTATATATGGACTGCTGTGAGAAACATTAATATGGACTGTTTGTGAGAAACATTTATATAGACTGTTTGTGAAAAACATTTATATAGACTGTCTGTGAAAAACATTTATATGGACTGTTTGTGAGGAACATTTATATATGGACTGTCTGTGAGAAACATTGATATGGACTGTTTGTGAGAAACATTTATATAGACTGTCTGTGAAAAACATTTATATGGACTGTCTGTGAGAAACATTTATATGGGCTGTTTGTGAGAAACATTTATATGGACTGTCTGTGAGAAACATTTATATCGAGTGTTTGTGAGAAACATTTATGTGGACTTTCTGTGAGAAACATTTCTATGTACTGTTTGTGAGGAACATTTATTTGGGCTGTCTGTGAGAAACATTAAAATGGATTGTCTGTGAGAAACATTTATAATATGGACTGTCTGTGAGAAACATTTATAATATGGACTGTCTGTGAGAAAAATTTATGTGGATTGTCTGTGAGAAACATTTATGTGGACTTTCTGTGAGAATGAAACATTTATGTGGACTGTTTGTGAGAAACATTTATGTGGACTGTCTGTGAGAATGAAACATTTATGTGGACTTTCTGTGAGAAACATTTATATGGGCTGTTTGTGAGAAACATTTATGTGGACTTTCTGTGAGAAACATTTATGTGGACTGTTTGTGAGGAACATTAACATGGATTGTCTGTGAGAAACATTTATAATATGGACTGTCTTTGAGAAACATTTATGCTGGACTGTCTGTGAGAATGAAACATTTATGTGGACTTTCTGTGAGAAACATTGATATGGGCTGTTTGTGAGGAACATTTATATGGACTGGCTGTGAGAAACATTAATATGGGATGTCTGTGAGAAACATTAATATGGACTGTCTGTGAGAAACATTTAGAATATGGACTGTCTGTGAGAAACATTTATGTGGACTGTCTGGGAGAATGAAACATTTATGTGGACTTTCTGTGAGAAACATTTATGTGGACTGTTTGTGAGGAACATTTACATGGACTGTTTGTGAGAAACATTTATGTGGACTGTTTATGAGAAACATTTATGTGGACTTTCTGTGAGAAACATTTATGTGGACTGTTTGTGAGGAACATTTATATGGGCTGTCTGTGAGAAACATTAATATGGATTGTCTGTGAGAAACATTTATAATATGGACTGTCTGTGAGAAACATTTATATGGATTGTCTGTGAGAAACATTTATATGGACTGTCTTTGAGAAACATTTGTGCTGGACTGTCTGTGAGAATGAAAAATTTATGTGGACTTTCTGTGAGAAACATTTATATGGGCTGTTTGTGAGGAACATTTATATGGACTGTCTGTGAGAAACATTTCTATTGACTGTCTGTGAGAAACATTTATATGGACTGTCTGTGAGGAACATGTATATGGGCTGTCTGTGAGAAACATCAATATGGACTGTTTGTGAGAAACATTTATATGGACTGTTTGTGAGAACCATTATATAGACAGTCTGTGAGAAACATTTCGATGGATTGTCTGTGAGAAACATTTTTATAGGCTGTCTGTTTGAAACATTTATATGGACTGTCTCTGAGAAACATTATATGGGATGTCTGTGAGAAACATTAATATAGATTGTCTGTGAGAAACATTTATAATATGAACTGTCTGTGAGAAACATTTCTAGAGACTGTGAGGAACATTTATATGGACTGTTTGTGAGAAACATTTATATATGGACTGCTGTGAGAAACATTAATATGGACTGTTTGTGAGAAACATTTATATAGACTGTTTGTGAAAAACATTTATATAGACTGTCTGTGAAAAACATTTATATGGACTGTTTGTGAGGAACATTTATATATGGACTGTCTGTGAGAAACATTGATATGGACTGTTTGTGAGAAACATTTATATAGACTGTCTGTGAAAAACATTTGTATAGACTGTCTGTGAGAAACATTTATATGGGCTGTTTGTGAGAAACATTTATATGGACTGTCTGTGAGAAACATTTATATCGAGTGTTTGTGAGAAACATTTATGTGGACTTTCTGTGAGAAACATTTCTATGTACTGTTTGTGAGGAACATTTATTTGGGCTGTCTGTGAGAAACATTAAAATGGATTGTCTGTGAGAAACATTTATAATATGGACTGTCTGTGAGAAAAATTTATATGGATTGTCTGTGAGAAACATTTATGTGGACTTTCTGTGAGAAACATTTCTATGGACTGTTTGTGAGGAACATTTATATGGGCTGTCTGT